>NC_043012.1:56100365-56165365 GCF_006345805.1 Octopus sinensis | reverse complement strand
TGTTATGTTCTTGAGCAAGACATTTTATTTCACGTTGCTCCAATTCACTCAGCTGTAGAAATGAGTTCTGGCATCACTGGTGCCAAGCTGTATCAGCCTTCGCCTTTCCCTTGGATAACATTGGTAGTGTGGGGAGAGTTGGGGCTGGTATGCATGGGTGACTGCTGGTCTTCCATAAACAACCTTGCCCAGACTTGTGCCTTGGAGGGTAACTTTCTAGGTGCAATCCCATGGTCATTCATGACTGAAGGGGGTCTTCACCCATTATCCTTTGTCATTATAAAGCTGCTGTTAGGAATAAACTGACATGAAAAGTTTTTGTCGAAAGTTTTAATTTCGGTTACTTTAAAACAAGAAATTTGCATTATAGGATGAAAGGTGGTTTTAGGTGGATTACTATCAAAATGGCTAAAGAACTACTATGCTGGTTGACTGATTTAACTCTTTAACATTTAATCCAGCTATATCAGCCCAAATATTCAACAAGTTTTGTGTTCAAACTGACCAAATCCAACCTCTCACAATGTCATTCTAAAAATATACAAAAATACCATTGAAATCTTGAAGCTACAAGATAATGCATAACTAATTCAAAACAATGTGAATAAATAAGTAATAGATTTGACTGAGTAATCTGAATGCTAAAGGTTTAAGGGAGATTTAACTGAAATTTCTATGAAGTTTGTGTATATTGTATTACTTATGGAAGACCTTGGTTACTAAAAAAAGACAACAAAAAACACATATAGGATATGAGATTAATCAAAAGAGAGTGTTCCCCCCCCCCACCTCAAATCACTTGAAGTATGTTGGGATTAAAGACAATAATATTAGAATATTAGTAATTAGAATTTTTGTAAGTATTAAACAGCAGATTAGTAACCATCCTTAATAACATATAAATAAAAAAAATTCCAAGGAAACTGATGGCTGTCTGCATCAGCAATAATTATATAGTGACATTCATAAGCTTCATTAAGTTTGTATGCTGTGGTGGGGAGAGGAATCTGATGTTTCAGGATCAAATCTAGCTGAAGTCTTTCTTCTCTCTGTCTCAAAAACATCATACTTCTACCCCACTGCCCCATACAAACTATTCCATATCCATGAGTTTCTTCAATATATGGAAATAGAGCTGATGTGGGCAAAATGAATAGGTGTTGGATTACTCTTTCAAAGGTGAAAAGTTCAAATCTGGTGCAAGAGGTTTGCTGTGTTCTTGGGCTAGAATATATTATTCTATGTTGGCTTAGTTTACCAAGCTGATTGAAAATAGGCACTAGATCATTATTTATCTCTCTCTCATTTTTTTGAATGTTATCTGTAATAAACAGGGCTTTTATTCAAGTGAAGATTTATTTCACTTCATGCCAAGAACACATTTTTCCCCCCTATTTTAACTATGCAAGCAGAAAAAAAAAAGACAAAAAAAAATGAAGACATTGGTCCTTTTGATCTTTCCTGCTTTAAATTAGTGCACTTTTACTTGTTTCTGTCATTTAACTGCGGCCATGCTGGAGCAACACCTTTAGTTAAGCAAATCGACCCCAGGACTTATTTTTTGTAAGCAAAGAATTTACTCTATCAGTCTCTTTTTGTTGAACCACTAAGTTACAGGGACGTAAACATGCCAGCATCGGTTGTCAAGCGATGTTGGGGGGACAAACACAAACACACAAACATACATGGGCTTCTTTCAGTTTCCGTCTACCAAATCCACTGAAGCACATAATAAAAGAATTGGTAGGAAGGAAGGAGAAAGGTATTCTCAAAATGGAGACTTGGCCTGGATGCTTGTAATAGAGTAAGCTCCAGAAAAAGGTACCAAAGGACCAGGTGGCAGAACTAAATTGGGTGACGACAAAATCTACCACTCAAGTAGGCCATGACGGGATTATGAACACTGAATGCAGACAATGGAATATGATACAGTTCTAGGGCCTATCAGATCCTGTCAAACTGTCCAACCCATGCCACCATGGAACATGGATATTAAATAATGATGACAAATGCAAAGAGCTAGAATATATACTGCAAGGCATCGCTTCCAGTGCTCTAATTCTAGAATAGACTTTTTACTTTATCAAGCCCAGAAAGATGAAAAGCAAAGTTGACCTTGACAAGATTTGAACTCAAAACACAAGAAGCAGAAATAGATACTGCAAATTATTTTGTTTGATTCTTAACAACTATGCCAATTCACCACGAGGTCCATTGAACGGTTTTGGTTAATTCTTAAGTGTGAAGGGTTTGAATCTATTGATATCCTGCTCATCAGTTAACATCCATTTTCCATGCTGGCATGAGTTGGAGGATTTAAGAGGGAACCAGCAAGCTGCAGAGCTGTGTCAATCTACAATATCACCTTTGGCATGGTTTTTACAGTTGGATGCCCTTCCTAATGCCAGCTGTGTTACAGAGTGTACTAGGTGCATTTTTCATGCAACTAGAAAAAATGAAAAAGTAAAAAACTACCCTACTCATTTTAGCAGGATGTTTTAGAGTGGTAGCATAGGAGTGGCTGTGTAGTAAATAGCTTGTTTACGAACTACATGGTTCCGGGTTCAATCCCACTGCGTGGCACCTTAGGCAAGTTTCTTCTACTATAGCCTTGGGCTGACCAAAGCCTTGTGAGTGGATTTGGTAGACAGAAACTGAAAGAAACTATATATATATACACACACACACACATATATATATATATATATATATATATATATATGCATATGTATGTGTGTGTATAAGTTTGTCCCCCCAATATTGCTTGACAACCGATGCTGCTGTGTTTATATCCCCGTAACTTAGTAGTTCGGCAAAAAGAGACCGATAGAATAAGTACTGGCTTACAAAGAATAAGCCCTGGAGTCGATTTGCTCGACTAAAGGCAAGGCTGCAGCATGGCCAGTCAAAATGACTGAAACAAGTAAGAGTAAAGGGTACTAAGAGGAAGTATTTGGGAGAGGTAAGTGGAGGTGGGTGGCTGTATGCCAAATATTGAAAGGCTAAAGTATGATAGAAGGATAAGCACAGGGGTCTTGCTAAACAGGAGATATACGGCTGAAGGAAGTGATAGGGTCCTAGAGCAAACTCTCAAGGAACAAGAAGGTGAACATAAGAGAGGACATGGACAGTGGATCATAGGAGGAAACGAGATGGTGAAGGGTTTCATGAGAGTACAAAGAGAGAATTGATATCATAAGATATTTAATACTGTGCACCAATCATTATGCTGTCCCAATATTTCTGAGGTCAAAGGTGGTGAGCTGGCAGAAATGTTAGCATGCTGGGTGAAATGCTTAGCCGTATTTCGTCTGCTGTTATGTTCTGAGTTCAAATTCCGCCAAGGTCGACTTTGCCTTTCATCCTTTCAGGGTCGATTAAATAAGTACCAGTTACGCACTGGGGTCGATATAATCGACTTAATCCATTTGTCTATCCTTGTTTGTTCTCTCTGTGTTTAGCCCCTTGTAGGTAGTAAAGAAATAGGTATTTTGTCTATCATTACATTCTGAGTTCAAATTCCCCCGAGCTCCCCATCTCCAAAATTTCGGGCCTTGTGCCTAAAGTAGAAAAGAATATTTCTGAGGTCAGTAAAGTATTAGATTGGTACTGGAGTCATTGTAATCAACTGCAGTCAGCCATAAAATTTGAGGCTTTGTGCCAATCAATATTAATGACTTGCTGTTTGTCTAACTACATACACTCCTTTGATGACACATTACATTATCTCCAACAGACAATCGACCTGAGCACTCCCTGCTGGGATTATATGTTCTGAATGAATGGAGATCTCTAAAACATCCTGCTAAAATGAGAGGACAATCTAGTCTCCTTCACTAATCCCACTACTACCACCACCATTCCCAAAACAGTCCACATGAACCAAATGATGGTGGTTCAACGTGGTTGCTCAATCTGCTAAAAGTAGCAGCCACATCCCAGCCAAACCATAACCTGTCTTCTTAAAAATAGGCACACACTGGATAATGAAGCCTGACATACTTTACTGGAAGTAAAAAAAACAAACAAACATGGGATGGTCATAGAGCTGATGTAGAGTGAAATACCACCATCAACATTAACAACACATACTGTGCATATCTTGAGGAGAAGAAATTCATTATATTGACTTATTATTATGATACCTGATGTAACCCAGGTCTGGAATTGGTATACTGTGTCCTTGCATGTTGTAAGAGGCAACTAAAAAGGCAGCGAGCTGGCAGAAATTTTAGCATGCCAGGCGAAATGCTTAACGGTATTTCGTCTGTCTTTACGCTCTGAGTTCAAATTCTGCTGAGGTCGACTTTGCCTTTCATCCTTTCGAGGTCGATAAATTAAGTACCAGTTATGCACTGGGGTCAATGTAATCGACTTAATCCCTTTTGTCTGTCTTTGTTTGTCCCGTCTATGTTTAGCCCCTAGTGGGCAATAAAGAAATAAGTATTTCGTCTGTCTTTATGTTCTGAGTTCAAATTCTGCTGAGGTCAACTTTGTCTTTCATCCTTTCGGGGTCGATAAATTAAGTACCAGTTACACACTGGGGTCAATGTAATCAACTTAATCTCTATGTCCATCCTTGTTTGTCCACTCTATGGTTAGCCCCTTGTGGGCAATAAAGAAATAAGAGGCAACCAAAAAGGTTGGCAAAAGAAAGGGCACCCGATTGCAATACACTACATCAGAAAACCCATCCATCCCATGCAATTATAGAAAAGATATAAAATAATGATGATGGTGTCTCTTCTAATCAGTTTATCCCTTTTGATACGAACTCACCTGTGACTGACCACCCCTACTGCTAATGATACAAACTTTTTAATTTAAAGTGATTTAAATAAAAACATTGCATTGAAAATTCATATCAATTTGTGTTTCAAACACAAGCTTGACAATCATCAACATTATTTTAATGTTTTAATGTGCTGTTTTCCATGCTTGAATGGGTCAGGCAGAGTTTTATTGAAGCAGATTTTCTATGGCTGGATGCCCTTCTTGTTGCCAACCCTCACCTGTTTCCAAGCAAGATAAGTTCCCTATGGTAAGGCAGGTTTTCATGGAATACTGGAAATTTTAAGGTGGCTAGCTGGGAGAAACATTAGCACGCTGGGCGAAATGCTTAGCGGTATTTCGTCTGCCGTTACGTTCTGAGTTCAAATTCCGCCAAGGTTGACTTTGCCTTTCATCCTTTCAGGGTCGATTAAATAAGTACCAGTTACACACTGGGGTCGATATAATTGACTTAATCCGTTTGTCTGTCCTTGTTTGTCCTCTCTGTGTTTAGCCCCTTGTGGGTAGTAAAGAAATAGGTATTTCGTCTGCCGCTACGTTCTGAGTTCAAATTCCGCCAAGGTTGATTTTGCCTTTCATCCTTTCGGGGTCGATAAATTAAATACCAGTTATGCACTGGGGTCGATATAATCGACTTGATGACCTTGTTTGTCCCCTCTATGTTTAGCCCCATGTGGGCAATAAAGAAATAGGAATACCAGAAATGAATGACATCCATTTACAACTATACCTGACATCAAGACAAGGACACACAGTCTTTTTCAGTTTCCAGCCACCAAATCCATTTGGTTAACCTAGAGTGATAGTAGTAGATATTTTCCTAAGGTAGCATGCAGTGGGACTGAACCCAGAACTATGTGGTTGGGAAGTAAATGGCCACACCTGCACCTGACAAAGTTATCTTACTAGATTCTTCATCAGTTTCAAAATTAATTGAAATGAAGTTAGTATATTTCATCAGAAGTATGGTAACAAAATGGTTAGGCTATCAAACTGGTTGCACATGTCAAGCCTTGTAAGTTTTGATAATCTCTGAGAATGATACAGTAAATTTCAAACAACCAGAAGAATATTATAAAGGCAGAGTTTCTTTTTCAGAGCCAGAAAATCTTTTGGCTCAGCAACAGCTCCTGACTCTTCCTTTACAGAATGCAAATAAACACTGCATCAAAGTACTCTTCTCAAAGATGGGATAGATTATCATTTATGCAGGCATGCACACATATTCTAGGCAGCTGAGTGAATATGGATTTGAATTACCAGTTCGTATTATATCTTGAAATTCCATTCTTTTATAGATGTTTTGTTGCATACACAATTTTACTTCAGTTGATTTAACATCCAAGAATAGATACCAGATCATTTTGGAATGTTATCTACGATAGACTGTTGTTCCTTCAAGGGGAAGGAGATTTATCACATCTGTTTAATATCAAGAGATCAGCCCTTAAAGGACATTCAGAGTTATGAGACATTTACAGAAGTAAAACTTATATTATTTACATTACAAGTTGTTTGCCTGATGCTTACAACTGCTAACCCAGCAGCCAAACTGTGTCTTACTGCTACCACAATGACCTCTGATCTTTTAACCTTACTATTTTGAACACCACCAAAACTCATTTCATATACATGCTTCTCTTTCTCACACCCAGTCATTTTTCCTTCTCAGGCTACAATAGCTTAAATTAGCATCATCATTTAACATCTGTTTTTCATGCTGGCATGGGTTGAACAGTTTGACAAGAGCTGTCCAGCTGGGGAGCTGTCCGATTGTCTATTGTGGCACAGTTTCTATGGTTGGATGCCCTTTCTAACGCTAACATCTTTCCAGTGCTTTAGTTGTGCCACTGGCACAGGTGTGTTTATGCAGCACTGGCACCTGTAAAGGACAAGCCTATATGTATGAATGACAGTGAGTTTACCTAGCTTGTCCCCCATCAAAACTTGAACTCAGAACATGTTGAAAAGTATTTAGCATCATGCTCCACTCTCTGTTACTACACCATCTTCTTACTTCTTCAGAAACTTTTCCCAAGCCATATTTTATTTCTGTAACTAATAATCTTTAACAATTTAAATTTAAAAAATATACTGCTTCTACCAGATTCAGTCAAATAGGCTGTCATCATCAGCTTAGTCATCTATTGAGTGGAAAAGTGGACACTAATGATATATATATATGTGTGTGTGTGTGTATATATATATATATATAAAACCTACTGAGTCAAGTACATCAACATCAAAAAATAAAATGGAAATTGTAGTTGTGATACCTATGCCGGTGGCATGTAAAATGCACCATACGAACGTGGCCGATGCCAGCGCCGCCTTGACTGGCTTCTATGCTGGTGGCACATAAAAAGCACTAACCAATCGTGGACATTGCCAGCCTCCCCTGGCACGTAAAAAGCACCCACTACACTCATGGAGTGGTTGGTGTTAGGAAGGACATCCAGCTGTAGAAACACTGTCAGATCAGACTGGAGCCTGGTGCAGCCTCCTGGCTTCCCAGACCCCGGTCAAACTGTCCAACCCATGCTAGCATGGAAAACGGACGTTAAACAATGATGATGATGATGATATACATATATACATATTTATATATATATAATTTAGAGAAAAACCATTATTAAGCAATTTAATATAGAAAGATGTTATTCACACCATATAGAAAACATACTATAAAAAAACCTTATTTAAAATCAATTGATTTTAAATAAGGTTTTTTTTATAGTATATGTTTTCTAAATGGTGTGAATAACATCTTTCTATATTGAATTGTTTAATAGTGGTTTTTCTCTAAATTATATACATATATTTATATATTGTGAAATTTGATTTAAAATTGTTAAATTGAATTTTTCCCTGTAAGTTTTGGAATTATATTCCCTATTATTATTATTATCATAATATATATATATATATATACAAACATACATACAATATATGGTGCTGATGCTATGTTAAAAGCACTGGTGTCACATAAAAAGCATGTAGTACACTCTGTGGAGTGGTTGGCATTAGAAAGGGCATCCAGCCATAGAAACCATTCTAGAACAGACAATGGAGCCTGGTGTGGGTCCCCAGCCTTACCAGTTCCGGTCAAACTGTCCGACCCATGCTAGCATGGAAAACAGACGTTAAATGATGATGATGATATATGGATGCACTGAGTGTTTAGATTCCACACAATCTTTGGTTGACACAGTTTGAGCAAGAATGTTATTGCCTCCAATAAGCGTAAGTCCTGTAGGCCTGTGAGGTCAAGTGGAATGAAATAAGTCCTTTATTTGAAAAACCAGTATAGGTTGGTAACAGAAAGAGTATCCAGCCATAAAATGCTATCTCAATAAGTCTCCATCCAAACCAATTCCAGCAGAGAAAAACAAACATAAAACTAAAACAAAGATGACGATATTATGTATGCATCTGCTTGTGTCCGTGTTTTAGTCTCTGTTTACTGGTGTAAAAATAAAATGATGATGTGTTTAAGAGATTAAAATAAGTAGTGGAGGAGAGTTGATATGATTGGCTAAGATCCCTTGATAGTAGTGTCCTAGCATTGCAGCAATCCAACAGCTGAAATCAGTAAAAGAATAAGATTTGCATGTATCTCCTAGAATATTAAATCATTTTGTAATTTACATTTAAAACTGAAAGCACAGCATAATTAACCCAGTAATAAAATTTGCAATGAACTGTTGGAATATGTCTCTGTTTGCAAGACCTCTTGTCAGATGCTCTAACAATTCCATCAATCCAGCATCCTGGTCTGGTACCTATTTATCAACCCTGAAAGGATGAAAGGCAAAGTTGATCATAGAGGGATTTGAACACAGGTGCAGAGAGTCAAATTAATATACTGCAAGGCATTTTATCTGATGCTCTAATGATTCTGCCAACACTAAAGAAACTTGGGATAACCAGCAACACTATAGTTATTTTTGATTTAGAAAAGAATTTAGTCAGAATACAACAGCCACCATTACACTGCTAGCCAATAACACAGACCACAACATCAAAAGTATCAGAATAGGCAATTAAATAAAACAAGTAAATGACTCAATTCTGTGGACCTCCTCATTTCTATTCAACTTACAACTGAAATTATTTAGTTGATAGTTAAATGGCATTTGTGAGGTCAAAGTTCAACAGTTGAGAAGATTAATCCTGCTTAACCGGAAAGGATTCTAGAGAAACCAGCATATCTAATACTTCTGCATTGATTCTAAGAAGCTTAGCAGAGTTTTATCATTTTTCTTTATCAGACTGAAGTGTTTAATGAAAAACAATACACTGCTTCCTTCTCAATGGCTTATAAATACTAGCTGACTTCCATTTAAATGAAGTAGAATTGTATTAATGACCAAAACATAGATGTATAACAAATGCTTATGGTGTTTGGTAGTTTAAAATGCCATCAAGTGAACATTGTTGTTTTTATAATTCCTTAGTCGGGAGGAGAGACAATGTTCATGATACTTTGGAGAACTTTCAAGACTGGTAGGAGAAAGGTGTCCTCAAACTGGAGGCCTGGTTTAAGTGCTTGCAACAGAATTGACAATCCTTCCCTTGGAGATGGGTAACTAATGTTACCCAAAGACAGGGTGATTGTGGCATTAAACTGGGTAATGGATAACTCTTTTGATACCAACCTGGCTAACACAGTCTCAGGTTCAAATCCTGCTGAGGTTAGTTTTGCCTTCTATCTTTTTGGGATCAATAAAATTGTACTAACCCAGAGATGGTGGATTGACAGAACTGCTGCAATGACTCTGGAACAAATCTGTATCGGCTCAAGTCAGCAATCCTTCCTTTGGAGATGGGCCACTGCCAATCTTCCTCAAAAGATTTTGCCCAGGATTACACATACAAGTGCAGATGTACCGCAAATCCTCAAGTATAATCTGCATTTTCCCCCAAAATTTAAAGGTCAAAATCCCTAGTGCGTACTATATACGAGGTTAAAAATGAAAAATATTTTCTAAGCAATGTCCAAGTCTCCATTTGCTGTCTGGCAATGTTTATTCAGACGCATTTTCTGATGTTGGGCACGAAAATACCTTAAGCTAAGCCTGAAAGCAATGAAGTCATAAAAGAATCATCCATAACTTGCAGTAAGCAACATTTATTAAACAATATTACTGCTATTTCTTTATTTTCTACAAACAAAATGCACAAGAAAGCTACACGTTTGCATTATATTATATATACAATAATAATAAAGGACGTTACTGTATATATTTTTAGAAACCAAGGACGTTACATAAACTTCCTTGACTCAAGTTAGAGAAGGGGTGCGTATCATAACAAGGTTTAGGTTTTTCAGCAGTACAGCCCCCTCCCCTGCGTATTATACTCAAGGATTTACGATATGACCAGTCTTTAGTGATGGGGACTCAATACAGTAGGTAGAAATTCCATTATATTAGAACTTACTTTTATTTTGTCAAAGCTGTATTCCAAACACTATTTTGACATCCTAATAAAAAGTAGTTATTTTACAAAGACTGTCCAAAATTTTGATCATTCTGAAAACTGAAACACATGTTTGTAAGAGATTTAGTAACAAAAGAGTTAACATTACAGGTTTTCTGTTTATCTGGATGTAAAAATAGATACCAGACTTTGCTCAGAAAGTTGCTTTGAAATAAACTAGTAGAAATTTCAACATCAACCTCCCACTTAGCTCTATTAGGGTTAATTGTGATTGGTGAGAGTTATGAAATGGCTAGTAGCTTAGCAAAAATTATCAAAATTTCATAAAAATTCCGCTTGACAACTGGTGTCGGTGTGTTTAATTAGCGGTTTGGCAAAAGTGATCGATAGAATAAGTACTAGGCTTAAAAAAAAGTACTGGGGTTGATTCACTCAACTAAAAATAGTTCAAGGCAGTGCCCCAGTATGGCCGAAGTCTAATGACTGAAAGGAGTAAAGGATAAAAGATTACTATTTTCTGACACGGAACATAAGTTCCCTCAGAGATAATTCATGTTTGGAAAGCCCTCGAGCTTCTATCTGAGGTGTAAAGATAACGAGTGCCTTAATGAATCAAGAACATCAATCCACAAAATGCTGTATTTGTGTACTATGTACACTTGTCAACAGACATGACCGAGTTACAATTTAAAATATAAACATAAACAGGATTTTCATTGTAAGTTTATGATTGTTGTTTAGCAGACCTATGATCAAAAGCATTCCAGTTGTGGCCATCCCATTTACTTTCTGTATGTGCAAGAAACCCACGACTACATTAATTATTGTGCCCCCACGCTTATTTTCTCATTTTTATAAGACGGTGGCAAACGTGTGAGTTAAGAGAGATTTGACTACTATTTCTAACAGGTGGGGCGAGGACATATAGGGTCCCTCGATGGTTCGCTAAGTCAAGTGTTCCTCATAGGATTGTGGTGCTAGGAGGATTGAACTTATCCAACACAATGACACATTAAAACTCCCGGCGCATGAGTCGCTCTTTCAACTTCTGCCGATTAAAAATAAAATATTTTCATGCATCGAGTTCTAGTCATTGTTTGTTGTACTCAAACACCTACAATATACATAATCATAAGTCCCCGAAATTGTAAACTACGTCAGTGAACGAATATGGCACACCCGAATTTGACAGAGTGGCTTGTTATTGATCAGAGGCTACACACCCAACTTTTCTCACATAATCAATGAAAACTGAGAAGCGAAAATAGATAAATGGGGAAATTCGATACAAACGAAAGTAACCACCTGAAGTTTCTTTCAAGAAAACCTCTGCCAGGTTTTTCTACCTGTAAGAAATAACTGTCAAATGTAAGCCCAAATTACATCCTATCGTCTTAAAAAAAAATACTCATTGGATAATATGATCCACATTTGAAAAATAAAAGCCGAAAGTATGATGGTCATGACTAGAATACGGTTTAGTCAAAGCTAATCTGGGGTTAAATTAAAACATATTTAACAGGGCGTTTGACAGTAGTTGTCGTTATTTAGCACCAAGTCAGGTCTTTTTGAGCAGACCTGTGGCCATGCTTTTTGTTTTTAATCTAGATATAATTTATTTAGGTCTGTGTACTTTCTCTTTCTTGGGTGTGAGGAGATTTGGTTACTATTTCTACCAGATCGAGCGACCACATAAAAGCTCCCTCGCTGGATCGTTCTTTTAGTGGTTGTTGTTGAACACAAAGTCAGTTTTAACTTGGCTGCTGTTTCTAATAAGTCGAGCGACCACGTAGAGGTCCCCATCACGTCGACGTTCTTTTGGTTAACTTAGAATGGGTGGATTTTTGATGAAGGGAAAATGATAACTGGCTATTTCTGTGTTTATTGATAAACTGAATCTCATTGTAACGATTTTCTTGCCACGAAGACCGATGAATGAATTAAGTTACCGCTAATTATTCCCCCTCCTTTTCCACAATACATACACAATGCGGTTATAATCATTATTGGAAATGTCAGCATCAACGACAGCCAAACTCACTTCACACTCCGTTCTCTTAGAAATTTAAGTCTCGGTTAAACAGACTATTTAGTATCATTTACCAACACTTAGTGGTTCAATCCTTTTTTTTCTGTTCTTTTGGTTGGAGAAGAGAAGAATCCGACAAACAATTAAAAAGCAGACACTGCGGTTGGAGATCATTATTATTATTATTATTATTGACACTTATGATTGTCACATATTCTGTCCTCTTTCGACAAAGAGAAGCCGAGCTGTGTGTCTCTTTAAATAGGTAAATATTTATGATTCACCAATGCCTTTATCATTCGGTAACTTATAAAAGGAATTAGTAATTCAACAGTAAGGTGGTCATTAGACGAGAAGTCAATAAATATTTATCTATGATCAAAGTAATCGAAGCTATTACAGATTTTTTTTTTCTATTTTTGTCATTTTAAAAAGTTGAAGTAAATTTTCATAAGCAGAAAGAAAAAGGGAAGGAAACAAAAATGGGAAAAAAAAGAGATTCTAGAAAACGTAATAATTCATAAATTGTTTCCATTTGTATCCAATCGAGGAAAAAATAATTGAGGTAAGTTCATAGATGGCCGGAGTCTGCTAACACGTGCAAGGTAGAGAGAGAAAGAGAGAGAGTGAGAGATGTTGAAATATATACCGAGTTGAATTTATAGTCTTTCCCTATGGTGACAAAACTTCGGATTTTCGAAAACCAAAACTTCCTCTAGAAGTAGATATATTTCCTATTTGTAAAGACGAGTTACTAAATCAAAACAAAACTACATTAGATCAAAAGCAAAAGTGTAAATTTTCGTCTTTTTCTATTAAAAATGGTTTCTGTTTATGTTAAAATGTCAATGTGGGTTTTTGTTCATTTAAAGACTTGAGACTAAGAATAAAATGGAACTTGGAAATGAGGAATATATATTTAGAAACAAACAAACCAGTATCGGAAATAGTGGGGTGTGAAGTGGGTATACATTATAGATGGAACATTATTGCAGACATACAAAAGAAAAAATTCTATGAGAGGGTTTAAAATATTTCAAAAAATCAACAGAGTTTGGAGCGACACAGTAATAAAAACCTGTGTTTTTAGTAATACGAAAACCATATTCTACCTCCATCGCTTGTCCCAATTCCAAGTCAAATGTCACAACACAAGCACAATGAAGCCAGTTTGAGAAACGGTCCCATGGTAATAAAGTAGGAGACTTAGAACTGGTCTCTGTGAACTGCCGAAGTACAGCAGTTTCGAAGTCTTCGTCCATAGCGGCCATTCTCCAAAAAACCTGGTGGAGAAAAAACGACCTTGACCATTACGTTGTATCTGCCAGAGTTTCGCATCCGTTGGCATCCTAAATAAAAATCATCTTGAACGAAGCAAATAAAATTAAATTGAACATAAAAAATCTTCTAAATAAATCTTAACCTTATTTTAAACAACCTATTTGTAATATTACATATATGTATATAAATATATATGCATGTATATACATATATCTGTATGTATTTATGTGTGTGAATATATATATATACATGAATATGTGGAAGTGTTGGAGAAGGAAGTACTTGTATAGTCATGTATTATCTTGTGTGTGTGTGTGTGAAAGCGCCGGAGGAGGAGGAGGAAGTGCTTGTATAGTCATTACTGCTGCTATCATTATCATTACTGTTATTATTACTACTCACAGTTATTTCCATCATCTCGCCAGTCAGTTGAAAACGAGGCTTTGGAATGATATTTAAACATGGCTGTCTCCTGATCAGTAAGGTTCACGACTAAAACAACTAAATGACGGGTATGTTACTTCTGCTTTCATCTATAAATGTTTAATGGTAACATCCCATACTTTACATATATCAGTAATGCATACATTGACTGCAATATTTCACCTTGGCTTTCGTTAACGGAATTTTTTTCTGTGATGCGTCTTGTCTGATACAATATAGTTGTATGTTGTCTCTCGCTCTCTCGTTGAAGACAACTGTCTCTTCTTGTCAAATATCTTGTAGGTCTTATATTTGTTATTCACTCAAAGCTTTGCTCTGGCACCACTAATACCCTCGCTGTCTGGCGTGACATTTTAGGCTTTCATTAAAGAAACATGTAATTTGTATTACATATGGATTATACTCATTTCATTGAGCAACTTCAGATTTCTCTGTTGCGTTTAGCCTTTTATATATATTTATTTTGATAGAAGAAAGTATGTCGGTAGCAGTGCTGTTTTGAGACAACAGAAAGTCTCGACAAATTCACCTCTTTTTTATATATTATTACAGAAAGCTTTTTTAAATAATCCCCCTCTTTGCAATTGTAACCTTTAATTTCACCTCACCTTCAATTCCCCTGTTAAATAATAGTGTTTTTATAGCTAAGCATTCACCTAAAATATAGACTGGTATTTAACAGGTATGTGCTGGTTGGTTTTTCGCTTTCTTAAATTTCAGTTTTTAAATATTTTTTTTTCTTTCCGGACATTCACTTTCTTTGTCCGTACAAACAATAAATATAATTTCTCTAGCCGTAAAAATATTTGTCTTTGATATTCTATTTTTAACATAGTTTTCCTTTCCACCTTGATTAAAAATCATTTCTTTCTAGTTCCCTGTATATTTTTGAAATACTTTCTTGTTAGTGTGTACACAGACATTATATTGCTTTATTTGTGCTATTTTGTTTGTCTTTATCGTTTGAGAAATGTATATCAAGGTGTTAGGTGTGGGTCTTTCTAGGAAGTTCTTGGAGCAAGCAGTTGCAGTTACAAAAAAGAAATCAGAAAACGGTAGTGGTAGTTAAGTATCTGTTGATATGTTATGCAACTTCTCAATGAAACCCTATCGATGTACGTATTTTCCTATTCCTCAGTAGTCATTTATGAAAACTGACGAGAAATGAAATAAAAATAACACTTCTATGTCTGCTTTGTGTCATTGCGTGTGTTTGTGTGTTGTTTCGCCCCAAATCGATGAGGGTCGATCTATCTAGCTTATGATATGATTAAAGGCATCTGAGCTATGAATGAACATCCCGTCTTTGCAAGAGGCATGTACCATTCCTATTTCTTACAACGGTAGTTTGTGTGTGTGTGTGTGATTTGAGGAATATTTCGGCTCAATCTAGCAGGTTGAATGATTTACGTACAGGCTCCCCCCGATGCTTCGTTGTGATTTTCCGTTCCTTTATCTTAAAGATGTTGAAGTAAGACCTAAGATCAAAACATCCAAATACTTACTCATCAGACTGCGATAATCATGAAAGCAATAGTTGTAACATTTTGGAGAAAGAAAAAAAAAAAGCCCTCAAATTCTTTCCTCTTTTTCGTTGGTGTTTGTAAACCATTTCTCGCATGAATTTATTTCAATTCGTTTTTCTTCACTCCATATTAAATCAATAAGGGAGAGGGATGCTTTTCATAGACTCGCGATCTGCTAGAAAAAGCAATGAAATCTCCCTCGAATCACGCCCTACCAGCTTAGAATTGAAATGACACCTTGAATGCTGTAGACGTAGACATTGAATCTGAAAAAGAAAGAAAAGAATGGGATGGTCTCGGCTGGAATGCCTTTCGTTTTGTGTTTGCTTGATTAATGCTGACCTGGAAGCTAAACACCATCAAGTAGGGGGCATCTAAGTGTTCTCTCGACCTGCTAGATATAGCAGCTAAATCTCCTTTGCATCGTACTTTGTTGTCTCAAGACAAATCAAGTTGGACAGTGTAATGCCACATATAATATCTGGAATTAAGCTGGTGTGGTGGCCGTGGTTGAAATTCTTGAATCAAGTCCACACAACATAAAAGTAACAAATATCATTTTCCCTCGTTATAGAATGTGTGTGTGTATGTGTGACATATATTACATATATATATATATATATATATATATATATATATATATATGATATTCCTTTCCGATCTCTTTTATTGTTTGGATTATCATCGTCATCATCCATGTGCTATTCTTTTCTCATAACCGTTTGACATTTGATACAGTAGATAAGATTAGCATTGTTATTGTCTCGTATTCGCCGTCTTTGTGGCAAATAAAGACCGATTGTCGCCGTTCTTAGAGCGGCCCCTTAACCTTCTGAATTAACATTTCTGCCGAGGTCGATTTAACTTTTCTTTCTTCCAGAATGAATAAAATTAAGCTCATAGTCGAGTAATTTGGGGTCAATATAAACTGACCGTTCCTTCTCACCCCCACCCCATATACCTAAACCTCCTCATGCTTGTGGTACAAATTATTATTAAACCTGATCTTTTGACCGTCTTATTAGCTTTGCAAACCTCTTATTTATAATGTTTGGAGCTGGTCGTTGGTTAGCCACCGGTCAGCCTGCAGTGACCAAACTTATGATCAAAGGCATTCCAACATTGAGAGTCTCCCCTCCCCCACTGTTTTTTTTTTTTTTTTTTTTTTTTTGCGGGCGTTACGCGCCTGGGACTGGCATTATCTCTAATACCCCTGGTTCTTTTCAAGACATGAAATATATAAATTTGAGACAGGTTTGGTTGTTTGTTACTGCAAATCGTGCGATCACGTAGTGATTCCGAATTGTGACTTTTACGTTTAGAGTGCATTCCTATGATGTGGAGAAAATAGCAATAAGTATTGTATTTTTTTTATATATATACTTAGGAAAAGCTTATAAACATTATTGCCTGTTTTTATATATGTGCGCGAATATATATATATATATATATTATATATATATATATATATATATGATAGATCGTTAGCCGCTACACACATTTTTTTCTCTCCTTGTTTTTTCTGTGTACCTTTCTGTAGAAGAGCGTAGGCTCGAAAAGTAAAAGACTTTTTCTATTCCTGAGCGTTATACTAATACATCTGTTTGTTTTGTACACCACCTGCCTTCGTCTTTTGTTTTTTTTTCGTAAACTTTCCCTATATATATGTATAATATATATATATAATATATATATATATATATATATATATATATATATAATCTTGTAGTGTTCATTTTTAATTTAGGCTAACTAAATATTATCAATCTCAAAGAATCGCACGCATACACATACAGACCAAGAAACAACGGTTTGTGTACGTATATTGTCATTGTTTACAAATAAGTCGTTTCATTGATATCTTCATATTCAGTTACGTACGTAAACCTAGAGAGGAGTGGTTTGAATCGCATTTATTTCAAGATTGTACTATGGACATACGTATAGCGATAAATATCACACACGCACGCGTTTCCGACAGTGCGAAAATAGAAAATATGAACTAATAACACTCACATAGGCATACAGACATCGAGATCAATAATCGAAAACAAGTAGTATATATATTTATATATATTTACACGTACACGCCCACACACAATGCGATCAATATATATGGCATATATATATATATATATATATGGCATATATATATATATATATATATATACACATACATACACACACATACCACTTGTTATCTATTATCGATTTTGTAGCTTGACATTTTTCTTTCAGAAATGAAGAGAAATTAAAGGAAATAGCATTTAGATTATTTTATTTTTTTAGTCATAAAAAAAAAGACTATTGAAATAGTGTTTTAATCTCATACTTACACACGCGCGCACCTGTATGTATGTATGTATGTATGTATGTATGTATGTATAGGTAAACAAATCGAACTTAGTTTATGCATTCGACATCTTCGTCGAATTGTATTTATTTTTTTTTTTTACTATCTCCTGAGCGAACCATGTATGCGACAATTCTTCGATTCTATGTAAGAGGATAACTTACCGATGTCGCTTATGTCTGTCTCTAAGAAAAGGTCGAACCGCCCACCGACCCATTTCTCTTCCCCATATGTAAAGTAATCTTGAGCTCTTATGCCCTCAAAACGTCTATGTATATATATTTATATTAGTGTTTGGTCTGCGGTTTGTTTACTGATAATGCAATACTTGAAACTATTTTTGGTATTTCATCCAAAATTGTTGTTTGTGAGCTGTTTGTCAGTTCTTTTTTTTTTTTTTTTTTAAGGCAGACTGACATTTTATTGGGTTTTTGAAATTCTGATCCCTGCATTTCATTAAAATGGCTCATGCTGACTGACATTCCAGATTTCACTAATAACATAAAAGCATGAAATTTTGTATTTTTAGCACCCTGTTTTATGCTTTTAAAATGTGTATCTGAATCATTATTATTATTATTATTATTATTAATCCTTTCTACTATAGGCACAAGGCCTGAAATTTGTCAGGGAGGGGATTAGTAGATTTACATCAACCCCAGTGTTTGACTGGTACTGATTATGTCAACCCTGAAAGAATGAAAGGCAAAGTCGTCTTAAGTGAAACTTGAACTCAGAATGTTAAGATGAATGAAATGCTGTTATGCATCTTACTCTTTACTCTTTTACTTGTTTCAGTCATTTGACTGCGGCCTTGCTGGAGCACCACCTTTTAGTCGAGCAAATCGACCCCAGGACTTATTCTTTGGAAGCCTAGCACTTCTTCTATCGGTTTCTTTTGCTGAACCACTAAGTTATGGGGACGTAAACACACCAGCATCGGTTGTCAAGCGATGTTGGGGGACAAAGACAAAAACATATACACACACACATATATATATATATATATATATATATATATATATATTATATATATATATATATATACATAATTACAACGGGCTTCTTTCAGTTTCCCCTCTACCAAATCCACTCACAAGACTTTGGTTGGACCGAGGCTCTAGTAGAAGACACTTTCCCAAGGTGCCATGCAGTGGGACTGAACCCGGAACCATGTGGTTGGTAAGCAAGCTACTTACCACACAGCCACTCCAGTGCCTGTTAACGATTCAACTATAAGCACAAGGCTTGAAATTTGGTCGGGAAGGGAAAGTTGATTACAATGATCCTAGTGCTGAACTGGTACATATGTCATCAACCACAAAAGGATGAAAGGCAAAGTCAGCCTTGGTGGGATTTGAACTCAGAACGTAAAGACAGATGACATGCCACTAAACATTTTATCTGGGGTGCTTATGATTCTGCCAGCTTGCTGCCTAACAATTGCTTTTATATAAATACGAGCAAAAAAACGTCCCCTGTCCAATGGACGGTGCTGAGTTGTCAAACATTTAAACCAAATTTTCTCAAAACAACTTGTCCGACCATCCCATAGGCCTCCCCTTTGAGAAACACTGATTTAACCTAAATTTGAGACACCAGCAAAAGAAGAAATAAAGATAGACTTTTTTTCTATTCCAAAGAAAAACGATTTTATTCACTTTATTGATCGCATTCTCACCTGGAATCGATTTTTGTAA
Organism: Octopus sinensis; assembly: GCF_006345805.1. Lineage (NCBI taxonomy): Eukaryota > Metazoa > Mollusca > Cephalopoda > Octopoda > Octopodidae > Octopus > Octopus sinensis. Next base: position 56,145,799 of record NC_043012.1, on the reverse strand, counting down.
TTTTTTCAAGACTTATACACGCCCTGATACTGTTGGTATCTACATATCAAATTTGAGCGCAATCTGATGGAGGATGCCCAAGATCCTAGAAGACACATACACAGACAGACAACGGATTTTATATAAGATAAATTGGAATGGTGGTGGTAGATTGGTGGTCATTAGAGCATTGGATAAAGTTCCTTGAAGTATTTGTTCCAATGTTCTGTGCTCTGAGTTCAAATACCACCAAGGTCAAATTTGCTTTCCATTTTTTTTTCTTGTGGGGTGGTGGTAGTGGTTAATTTAAAAAAAAAAAAATACCAATTCAGATTGTTCTGTAAGAATATCAGACAGGATTACCTGTGGTATTTGCCCTAGCTGGGTCCTTTTTAACAGATTCCATTCTGTTGCTAGCATTCAGGTCAGTTGTCTGATTTCGTGATCCCTTTCCCACCTCTCTCTCTCTCTCTCTCTCAACCAGTCTTGGAGACCCTGTAATGGATCATGGGCACCGTCATCCCACCTGAATAAATGATAAGGGAAGGAAAAAATCTGTTAGTTCAAAAATAGCACCTTAAGCATTTTCTGCTAGAAATCTTTCCTCTTTTGTTTTAGTCATGCGACTGCGGCCATGCTGGGGCACTGCCTTGAAGGGTTTTAGTCAAACAGATCGAACCCTGCCCACCAGTAATTTTCTTTTTCTTAGTCTGGTACCTACTCTATCATTCTCTTTTTACCAAACCACTAAATAATGAAGACGTAAACCAAAATCTGTTGAGTTGTGGACAGACAGAGGCAGAAAGACATAAACATGTGTGGTGGCGCACCACACAGTTTCCATGTCCCAAATTCACTCACAAGGCATCAGTCAGTCTGGGGGTTATAATAGAAGACATTTGCCAGAGGTGCTGCGTAGTGGGAGTGAACTAAAAACCATGTGGCATGCAAAGAAGCTTGCACATGACCATTCCTGTGGCTATAAAAACATTGCAAGTGCAAAATCAATACAATCTCAACTAACTATGTCGTTACGTTCTGAGTTCAAATACCGCTGAGGTCAATAAAGTACCAGTTTCGCACTGGGGTTGATGTAATCGACTTAATCCCTTTGTCTATCCTTGTTTGGCCCCTCTATGTTTAGCCCCTTGTGGGCAGTAAAGAAATATATATACTATACATTGAGTTTTACTATTGAAACTAATATATTAATCTGTTTTTTTCTCTCTCTCTCTCTCTCTCTTGGAAGAACCAACTCTCTAAATGTTGAACTGTTTCTCTTCTTCCTTACAGTGAAAAATTAATAACCTTGTTTAATTTTAACTTTTTTTTGTTTTCTGATACTTTGGATATTTTATAAACTCACACAACTCCCAGCTCTGGATTTTATCAACATCAATTGCTGTTGTTGTGTAACTCTAAGTTGTCCTTGATCGAGCAGACATATGATTAAAAGTATTGAAGCTGTTTATTTCTGACATGGTTGCATGGTGAAGAAATTTGCTCCCCAACCACATAGGTTTGAGTTCAGTCTTGGGCCAGTGTCTTCTCTAACCCCTAGCTGACCAAAGCCTTGTAGGTGGATTTGGTAAGCAGAAACTGTAAGAAACCCATCTTGTCCGTTTGTGTCTCCTTGTTTTGACATCACATTATAGTAGTAAGTGAACATCACTGTCCTACAAGCGGTGTCGTTCATTTCCATGTAAACATATCCCACAAAGCGAACATATCTTGGAAATAGATGAAGGTTGGTGACAAGAAAGGTATCTAGCCATAAAAAAGATCTACCTCAATGAATTCCATCTGACTCATGCAAACCTGGAAAAGTGGACATTAAAATTATGATTGTGTATCAAAGATTACATTATCCATTGTGTTCCTTTCTTGTGAGACGATAGGCTTTAGTTTGAAGACTTAGCTGCTATTTCTACCAGTTTGAATGATCATAGAGGTTCTCTCGTTGGCTGAGGTGAATTGATAATTCATTGCTGTGTTACAAGACTGGGCACTCATTCCCATTTGGGGCCATTCCACTGATTTTCCTGGAAAGGCATGCATATCACATTGTGTTTGTCTTCCCAAAAAGCACCCACTACACTCACGGAGTGGTTGGCGTTAGGAAGGGCATCCAGCTGTAGAAACACTGCCAGATCAGACTGGAGCCTGGTGCAGCCTTCTGACTTCCCAGATCCCCGGTCGAACCGTCCAACCCATGCTAGCATGGAGAACGGACGTTAAACGATGATGATGATGAAAATGTCTCATTGTATGTGTGCAACAGATAATTAAGGCTGAATTAGTTAATCCTATCTGTTGGGTATAGTATTTCAGAAAAAAATGTCTACACACACACACTCTTAAATGGTTTGATGTTATTTACATTGACATATAAAATTCAAAGCTAACATGAAACAATGTCATGATTGTTTGTGCACATATATATATATATATATATATATATATATATTATATATATATATATGACACACACACAAACATATATTATGACACACACACAAACATATATTATGACATACACACAAACATATATTATGACACACCCACACACATGAACATATACTCAACACATAGATATGCTCCCTCATATATACATACTCACGCATGCAAGCAGGCATCACACACACACACACGTATATGCATGTAAACACATCCATTTAAGTCTAAGTACAGTACAAATTTTAACCTATTCAACCAAAAACATCAAGCAAAATGATGAATTTTACTGCAGATTTGTTTTATTTTAACCATACCTCCACTCCATCACTACATTGGGGGAGTGCTATTGCTTTTTCACTCCACTCACTCTGGGTTAATATTGTAAATGTTCAGCTTGAATTCCTTTGGTTAAATTCTTTGGTAGCTCTGAGGAGAAATTGATATAAAGTAAAACTGATTGGTGGAATAGAGTTGACATGGTAGGATTGGTTATTTAAACTTAGATCAGCCCGGATTGAGTAGACTTAAGTTCAAAAACTATCCAGCAGCGACCCTCCTCTCTTATTGTATCCCACTACTATAACAAGACATCTATACCTGTACCTGTTTCTTACTTTAACCTCTCTACTTTTTGGTACTATGCCACTTCCTTCAATACTGCACCTGTACTTTGAGGGGTCTTGCATGTTACTTGGTGACCCAACTTGTGCTGGTGCCACAAAAAGAAAAAAGTACTCAGTATGCTTGGTTAAGTGGTTAATATTAAGAAGGGTAACTAGCCATAGAAACCTATCTAAAGCGGGCATTGAAGACCAACATGTCCCTCAGGCGAGTCTTATCCTGTCGAACCATAAAATCCATGTCAGTATGGGACATAAATGTTAAACTTAGGAAGATAGCTATGATTAAAGGTAAATTTGGCTTCTCTTTTCTGTAGGTCAAGTGACTGCATGGAAGCTCTTCTGTTTGATTGTAAAATAGGCTTGAAATGGGGGTAATATACATTTGACAGCTTAAGAAGAACAGCGGTCATCGTAACAACAGTATAAGAGAGTGGAAAGGCTTGAAACTTGTTAATGGGCTTTTATAAATGCAAGATCCCATCCTTACTATATCTGATGTTTCCTGCAATATCTCAGTGACTTTTATAGGCCCAGAAAGTAGTTGAGCACAAATTAGTTACCAACCCATGGTTAGATACATGCATGACCTGTAGTAAGAGTACTTCTCACATATTTAGGACAAAGCGGTGACAGCATGTAACACAACCATTGTAGGTGATATCTGTAAAGAAGTCATTTGACCGAATAGCAAACCTTCTTTTCCTGACATGTTACACTACTGGTGATCAGGAAGAGTAGAGGTTGGCAGCACAAGACAATCTCTACTCAGTCACTCAAGTTGCTAGAAGTGGCAATCAAATCCTCTTCAAATCACAACATACTATCTTTAAAAACAAAAACCCAAACAAAAGGACACATTGGATTATGTAATCCTGGATATAGGAAGAGGAACAGAATGTCTTTGATCATAGCTTTGCTCAATCCTAGGCTATAAACAACTACTAACATATTGATATATTGTCTTTTCTACCCCCCCCCCCCCGCTTGTTTTTGTCATTGCTGTGATGGTTCCGGTTCCTCTGAACTAGCGAGATAAAGATTACATCCATCCAATCCTTAAAGAGCTATTTGTTTTCCCTCCTTCCATTAACTTCCTTACTATCTGACCTCAAATTGGTATGCTAACTAAATACTTCACCCAATTTTTTTTTTCTCCCTAGATCTCCAACTCTCTGGAATTCCCCCTCAGCTGTCACTTTCCTTGTCATCCATCAACAAGGACAGATCTTTCAAGCTGCTTGGTATGTTAGAAATAGCAGCCAAATTTCCCTCTTATCATAACTTGCCAACTTAAAGAAAAAAGTGAGCAACATTGTTTTTAGTGTTGTCTTTGATACATGGTTTGGATATATAGGAAGAAGGGATAGTCGTGGATGGAATGCTTTTACTCATTGATTTACTTGATCAGGATTGACATTGGTGTAAACAACAACTTAGAGAAGTTCAAGTTAATCAGCTATCATCATTTGTACAGTGGCACTGGTCTTTTTGTTTTTCCTTAATCTTTTAGCATTCAGATTACTCTGTCAAATATATTGCTTATTTATTCCCATTGTTTTGAATTAATCATGCATAATCTCGTATCTCCGAGGTTTCTATGATGTGATTGTTTATTTTTAAATGATATTGTAGGGTAGGTATGAAAGTCTGGATCTCACTTGTTTGAACATAAGACAGGTAAATATTTGGGCCTGATATGGCTGGTTTAAATGTTAGAAAGTTAATGTATGAGAACTAGTGTAGGCACTAGTTCTGGTACTGAGCAACCATGAGGTTTTAGGTTCAATCCTTCTGCATGGGCAAATGTAATTTTCAGTAGGATTGAGTCAACTCATATTTTGTGAAAAAAATTGGGGAATGGAAACTGTATGGAAGCCTATTGAGTAGATTGTACCCTGGAGTTCAAAAAGTACAGCCTTGTTTTATACACACACACATTGTGTCATGGTGATTCTTCCTGACAATCTCATAAGTACATGAATCTGTGGAATATTCATCCATTTACATTCTAATTCAGGAACAGGTAAGTATTCCAGTCTATTCTATTAATGGAACAGCCTGTTCATGAAATTAACATGCAAGTGGTTGAGTACTCCACAGACATGTGTACCCTTAATGTAGTTCTCATGGAGATTCAGTGTGATGCACAAATGTGACTGGGCTGGCCCTTTGAATTAAAGCTACAACTCATTTTTGCCAGCTGAGTGGACTGTAGCTATATGAAATAAAGTGTCTTGCTCAAGGACACAATGTGCTGCCAGGAATTGAACTCACAGCCTTAAGATTGTGAGTCAAATACCCTAGCCATTAAGACATGCTTTTTCATGGTAATTAGAACCGTTTTTGTAGAGTGCCAAAGTTTCGTTACAAGAAAAACGTAATGAGACAATTGGACATACCTGTTTGGAAACTGGTGGTTTTGCTTGGCTGACTGAACATAAGAACTAGTTTCAGCAACGGTACTTTTTGACTCCAGAGAGAGAGAGACACACACACACACAGAGGTTATAAGATTGGGAGGGATATACATTATGATTTATTAATTGAATACAATTGATGTTGACAATTAACTTCTCATCATACACATAAAGAAAAATATGTTCACACATATAAATAGTGAGAAAGAAAGAAAACAAGAAAAAACATTAAACTTGGCACCAATCAGCTGTGTTAAAATGTCTCTTATTCCCAGAAAATGCATCGTTTTTTTTTTTCCTGCCTGAAAGACCTAATTTTTGTGATACCTTAGTATCATGATACACATGTTGCCATCCTGGGAGGTCATCAGAAATTGTAAGTCTCGGAATTTTTAAGGAATGTTATTATAGAGGAAGGTGTTTTTGGATGTACATTTGGCACACTTCTGATAGTGTCAATATGTGAATTCTGATATCTAGATAGATAGGTGGACTGATAGATAACTTTCTTTACAATTCATGGTTTCACATATATCTATGAAGACATTTTGCAGTGGAGGGCAGGGTTTGTGCTTATATCTCTTACCAGATAATTCTTTCAGATAAAACTTCTTGACGTTGTAACAGCAATAGTAGTATTAGTAGCTGGATGTATTAATAAACAAGTTTCAGAAAACACACATAAAGTACTCTTAAATGTCTTGATGCCATTTGCATTGACGACAGATCAAGTTGTAAACTAGATGTCAAAGTCGTCGTCGTTTGAATATCTATAGTCAAAAGAAAGGACGGAAAATTGTGCAGTGGTGTGTGTAAGTATGTGTCTATAGCTATATAGGTGTATGTATGTGTGTGTATATATATATATATATATATATAGATATATATATATATATATATAATATATATATATATGTGTGTGTATGTATGTGTTATATATATATTATATATATATATGTGTGTATGTATGTGTGTATATATATATATATATATATATATGTGTGTGTATGTATGTGTGTATATATATATATATATATATATATGTGTGTGATGTATGTGTTATATATATATATATTATATATATGTGTGTGTGTATGTATGTGTGTATATATATATATATATATATATATGTGTGGTATGTATGTGTGTATATATATATATATATATATCATATATATATATTATGTGTGTGTGTGTGTGTGTGTGTGTATGTATAGATATACACATCTGATATATATTTACCTATGTATCCATATAGATAGGTAGCTATACATACACATGTTATGCATAAACATGCCCGCATACATTAATTACAATAGCTACCTTAAGCAATTCTTCCAATAAAACTAGTCTTTAGATTTAATAGAGTACTACATTAAAGGAGAGAGAGAAGAAAGAAAGTGATGGTGCATGTGTGTGGTGGGGTTGGTTTTACTTTTACATATTGCAGCACTTTAGAATTATAAGATTCTGCACTCCTTGAATAGATTTTATATATATATATATATATAATATATATATATAATGAAAAGCAACTGCTGCTGTTGCATCATGTATCCAGCTGATTACTATCACTTAATTAAATTAAAACTATTTTATCAAAATTCTACAGCAATATTTATCACCTACGCAAATTACTTTGTGTGTGTGTGAGTTAGGGTGATGAGGGTGTTTTTCCAGAGATGCTTTGATTGCTATAAATAAGTCTCCCTCAAATAGCACCCTACTATCTTAAAAAAAAAAAGGATACATTAGATAATGTAATCTCTGAGATATATATATATATATGTGTGTGTATATATATATATATATATATATATATTATAATCTTGTATCACAAGAAGTGTAGTGGTAGTGACTTCGAAGTTTCGATCTGGTGCCTTTCAGCAGAATATCTGGCAAAGGCTAAGCTTTGAAGTCACTGTCATCATTCTTGTAAAAGTATAATAAATGTATATTCTACAAAAAGTAATGAGTAATCCTTCAGTATAATATAAAATCGTTATTATTATATCCTGACATAAAAATAAACATTAAAATAATGTAGTTCATGGTGTGTGTGTGTGTGTAGTATGAGACATGATGGTCACACTTGGAATACCTTTATAAGTCTTCTCAGTTGGGTCTCACCTATAGCTAATCAGCAATAGATGTATATGTGTAGGAAGGTAATTGTTCACTTCTTTGATCTAATAGAAATAGTAGCTACATCTTCCTCAGATTATCCTACTATCTTTAAAAAGGAAAAAAAAAAATCAATGTGCATGCATCCATCCATCATTTTGTTTTAAATCATTGCTGACTTAAAGCTGTCAACAACTGCATGTATATATATGTGTGTTTGAGGCTTTTTTTTATTTATTATTTCCTACCTTCAGTGTTACCTGTAGTAGTTTCATGAAAAATTAAAATCAATATTGATCATTATTATCATCACTGTAAAAAAATCATTTATTTACTATAAGTTTTTTTGTTTTTTTTTGTTTTGTTTCCTATGACGATACTTGTGCAGGAAGATAGTTGATTTAACATATTGCTGCTCTTGTTTCTCACCTGTCTGCACAGGTTTTCAACTTCTTTTGCTTGGTTAGTTTCATAGGAATGTTGTTTTTGAACATACTCATAAAAGGACAATAAAAGCACCTAGTAACTCTTAGATAAAGGTTTATACCAGAATGATAGACATGTGGATATCTCGAGCCATGTCGCAGTCAACCCAGTTAGAAGGATACTAACTTTGAACAAGAACTGACCCAGGTTAGTGGGGCTGCTTTAATCTTTGCACAGACAACTCCAATAGCTCTCTCTCTAGTGTCACTGACTTGATAAAATTCTCTTAGTTCACACTTTGAAACTTTTGATGATAGAGGTACCAGCTGTAAAGTATAGAAAACAAAAAGGCATTAAAAGAAAATGCAATGAAGTTGAATGGGTGTGCTGGATGAGTAAGGTTTGTGGCAAGAAGCAAAACACTACACATTGACAACCTGCACCAGCATGCAAAAGCGGTACTGAAATACTGATGTCCATGATGATGATACTCTGTTATCATTTAGAGATCAATAAAATTAGTACCTGTCAGGAATTGGGGTCGATTACCTATTCCCATACCCCTAGATTTGAGACCTTGTGTCTTCATGTATATTTTGTCTTGTCTTTATGTAATGTTGAGTTAAAAACCTTACTTGTTAACAGACTTTGGGAACTCACCATATATCAAAGTTACTTATTTTTGTATAAATTTTCTGTCTACCTGTCTGTCTGTTTGTCTTTCTCTCTGAATGAATGAAAGGTAGCAAGGACACTGTCCTTTGTTAATCCTGCGGTAGTCAATCTCTTTTGTGTTGTTGGTGGCACAATAAAATACACCCAGTTTATATTGTATAGTTGGTAGTAGAAAGGGCATCAAGCTGTAAAGACAATGATAAAAATATACATGTTACAAATGAATACAAGAGATCCTGTGAAACTTATCCGACCCATGGAAAAAGTGGATGTGAAATGATATGGATATCACTATCATAATTTAGCATCTACTTTTCCATGCTGGTATGAGTTGGTTTAATTTTCTGAAACAGTGTTTTGTGATTGGATGACCTCCCATTGCTAATCCTTCTAATCTTCTCTTATGACGGAGACATGTGGGGTTGGGTGGGTGAGGGGCATTGTGTACCTTATTTTAAAAGCTGGATGACATGTGGCAAGGCTGGAAATCATGAGGATATGAAGAGATGGAGTGGTGTGATATTTGTGGACTCATTAGCTCATTTTTTCGTGCTCCTATTTTATTCAGATTAGCCCTTTGTGTTATCTACAGCCTGTTCTTTTTTCAGAAGCCCTATATATATATATATGGTGGTTGTCTATTCCTTATGCAGAGCTTGACCACCTCCTGTACCTACACCTTAGCACCATCATGGCATCTGGTATGGCTTTTTAAACCAATGTTCTGAAAAGATACCCACATATATTACACTTCCATGGGTTGATCATTTTCTTAGATTTTGAAAATTTGATTTGAGAAAGGGCCAACGGAAGTGTGCTTCCAATAGAAATTACAAAGATAAGGTCAATGTCTAACATTTCTAAACTATTGTAAGAAAAATAACATATTTGCTATTTCTTGCAGATGATGATCTGTAAATGATATTTGGCAAACAAGTGTATTTAGTGATGTCTAACACCATCTTCACTGCTTATGTTTTGTCACCAATAGTATCCTTATGGTGGTAGCAATAAAATATAGTGTTCTTAGCGAACTAATGAGGATATATAGCTAACAGCACCTGATGTGACAAGCAGAGGGAAACTCCGATTGCTTGGCTTGCTAGAAATAGCTATGAAATCTCATACTCTATTTTGAAAAATGGAAGGGCATATTGGATAATTTAGTCTTGCATATATTTTGTCTAAATATGAGACAAGATGATCATAACTAAAACACTTTTTGTCAAAGCTCAACTGGATCAGAGCCGACCTCATGCTGAACAACTACTACAGTTAGCACAAGTAACAAGTGGGGTTATATATATATATACACACACACACACACCGCCCGACCAGCGGCACGTAAAAGCACCCACTACACTTACGGAGTGGTTCGCATTAGGAGGGGCATCCAGCTGTAGAAACTCTGCCAGATCAAGATTGGAGCCTGGTGCAGCCATCTGGTTTGCCAGTCCTCAGTCAAATCGTCCAACCCATGCTAGCATGGAAAGCAGATGTTAAACAATGATGATGATTTTATATATATATATATATATATATATGTAAATATAAATAAAACCAATGTGCTGTGTAAATCGCATTTGCCGTCATTTACGTAGCAGTTTCCCTATTAAAAGCTTATTCACTTTATTCAGTAGAGTTTCTTTGATATAACATTTTTTATGTTTTTTTTTATTATTATTGATATTGTGGTCTTTGTCAGGTTGCATGCGGATCTTAAAACCCTTATCAGTGACAACTTGATCGTTATTTAATTTAAGTACTTACTGACATATTTAGTACAAAAGTTACGATTTGTTTTTTTTTTTCTTTGTTTCACATAGGATAAAAATAATCTGCTTTACAACATCCTTTTTATGTATAAAATTTAACGTCTTTAACCTCTTTGTGACTGTATTTCTATTGAAATACATTCCCTGTGTTTTTACAGTTTATAAAACAATCGAGAAGCTGGAGGGGTTTAGTAAAATGTCTGTTTTGTTTTCTTTTTTCTCACTTTGTTATGATGATGTTTGGAAGACGACCTAAAGCGCTCTTGTATAAAAATTTTGATGGTGTGTTTTAATTTAAATACAAACTCTAAAAGTTATTTACTCTGTATCATAAAACCAAAGGCAATCTCGGGCGGGTTGTTATCAAGTGTTAGAACTATTCCTATCTAACCAACAGATATTTGCCCCCCCCCCCACTAAAAATATTCTTGCTATAAGATAAAGTATGCAAGATCACTTCATAATTTATTTATTTACTTTCCAGTTTTTTGCCTGATTGGGATGTTTAGAATAGTCTTAGTAAACATTACTTTGCATCCTAAATATGCCACGAAATATATTAAATTATCCTCTCATACCGTTCTTATTAAACACTTTTCAATGTGTAACTTTCAAAATATCTAGGACATTTTTTTTTCCCCCCTTCAAATTCCTTCCATATATTGACAAATATGGATTTCATTTGCATGCTTTTAACTACAAATATGCTTCTTTATTCTCTTGAAAATCTCTTACTAAGGAAATCTCTCTGGGCTGATCTTGCTTCTGTTACTAATTTTAAGTGTTTATTTTAGTTGTAGCTTGCGTTTCTTTTGTAGCAACTGATAGGTTAGTTCCAATTCCATATTGAAAGAGGATATTACTGGTCTTATGGTTGATTGGTTTAGGAATGAAGCTACTTTGTATATTTTTTTCTTTTTTATTCATATCCTTCTGCAAGCATTTTCATTCTCTTTCTGTCTGTCTGTCTATCAGTATCTCTCACTCTCTTTGCAGAACATGACACTTCATTTTACTTGTCCCACTTTGCTTAGATGGAACAATTAAATACATATGGTGGCTATGTTGGGGCACAGCATTGAGGAATTTAAATTGAGCAAATTGATCCTAGTACTATTTTTTTTAAGCTTGGTATTTATTTTATCAATCTCTTTTGCCAAACTGCTAAGTCACAAGTATATAAGCACAACAACACTGGTTGTCAAGCAGTGGTTGGATGGACACACGCATACACACACACGATAAGCTTCTTTGTTTCTATCTACTAAATCCACTCATAAGACTTTTGTTGGACTGTAGCTATAGTTGAAGACACTTGCTCAAGGTGCCACACAGTGGAGCTGAACCTGGAACCATGTGGTTGAGAAGCAATCTTACCACACAGCAATGACTGCCTACACACACCCATACACACACTACACTCTTGGAGTGATTGACATTAGGAAGGGCATATAGCTGTAGAAACAATGCTGAATCAGATTGAAACCTGGTACAGCTTACCAGTTTTCAGTAAAACTGTCCAGCCCATGCCAGCATGGAAAACAGATGTTAAAGGATGATGGTGATGATAAACAAAAATTCTTGCAGTTGACTAGTGTTTTGCCAAAGAAGAAATTTATCTTGCATTCTTTTTTCTCACTAGGGACTTTGTGTTTGGAAGAAGTCATCCTCAAAACAGTGTTACTGTCTCCAATGTTCATCATTTAATGTCCACTTTTCTAAGGTCAGATGCCAGTCTTGTTACCAACTCTTGTTTCCAAGCGAGGTAATATTTCCCATGGTGAGATTTTTTTTTTACCTGGAAGACTGGAAATAAACAGCCTCACTTGTATGAAATAATCAATGGTGCAGGTTTGGAGATAAACATCAATAAAACTATTAAAATCTCTAGAATGAAGACCTGGTTTAAATGCTTACAGTTAGCTGGTCTCTGTTAAAAGCATCTAAGGACCAATTTGTGATGTTAAACTGGGAAAGGATTAATTTTACCATTCATGAACAGTTCCTCAAGTGGGCTGCCACATTACTGTTGATAAAATTTCAGTCACAAGGCTTTGTTTGATTCCAAGTTATGAATGAAGACCCTTGCCCAAGGGGCTGTGCAGTGAGATAGAAAGCATGTAGTTGTGAAGCAAGTTTCTTAATTGCACAACATTCTTTGTAAATAATATCTTCTAAAAGCTTTGGAAGAGGTCTCTGAAAGTTAATATTTAGCATCAGTAAGGCAGCAAGCTGGGCAAAATGCTTAGTGGCATTTTGTTCATCATGTTCTGAGTTCAAATTCCACCGAGGCCCACTTTGTCTCCCATCCTTTCAGGGTTAATAAAGTAAGTACCAATTGAGTACTGGGGTTGATGTAATTGACTTACACCCTCCCTCAAAATTGCAGGCTTTGTGTCAAAATTTGAAATCAATATTTATCCTCAGTTTTATGATGCTAAACGAGTTTGTTGCTCGTATCATTTCCAGATGATTTTGTACATATTTCCAGCACCTGAGTGAACTTGAGGAGGGAATGTAGAATAAATTTTTCTACTCAGAAATGCAAAATGCTACCTACTGTGGATTTGAATGTGCATTGCAGACCAATGTCTGTTGCTCTTAACCTGTACATTTGAGTCTTCAGTTTTGTTTCTGATAGTTTCTCTCAATCATTTCATCCCTCAGAAAGATTAGTGAAGTACTGCATCATGAACCATTGTGACCTGTGGGGTGATTTTGTTTGACATTCCAATCAAGCTGAAAGGAGATAAACTCAGAAAGTCATGTCCATACACTTTCTTCCACTTCTATAGAACATTTTCTTGTCACTTAAGGTTGATTGGTTATTTTGTTATGTCCTATAATGGAGACCACTAGCTGTGAAGTTACAATGAACTAGTGATTATATGGTCTTGAATACAACCCTCTGTGTTGTACCTCATGAGTAAGGCACCTTTGCTGACCCCCATTCTTCAAAAGCTCCTCTCCTATTTTATGGTTGAATAGTTAATAAATAGGATGGGTAACCAACTGTAAAAACACCTGTTCCTACGAATAATGTTCCTCCTGCATAAATGACAAAGAACTCTTAAAAACAAAATTATTTTGAGAAGACTAAGATATATTTTGGAAAGAGAATTTCTATTCTCTATATTTTATATAAATTATATTGTACACTGTGACAAATCTAGATAATATTTGGTTCAGCAATCATTATTTTGTCCTCATGAAGGTAGAGATACTTACTCTTTGTCTGTAATTTGTTTTCACATCTGTTTTTCCATCCTAGTATGGGTTAGATGACTGTATGAGTCATTGTTTTACAGCTGGATGCCCATCCAGTTTCTAACCTTTATCTGCTTTATCAAGTGTGCCCGCTCTTATTCTACATGTCTTCAGAAGTGCAGAACCAGCAGATGGTTTCTTGACAGACAACAGATGTTGCTGCTTATAGATCATTTGATTTTTCAGCAAAAGGTGCAAATGATAAGCATTTATATATATATATATATATATATATATATATATACACATACACATACACACACACACTTTGTATAGTTTCTGTCTACCAAATCCATTCAAAGCATTGGTTGATCTGGGGCAATAGAAGAAACCACTTGATCAAGCTGCTGTGCAGTGGGATTGAACCGAAAACCACATGGTTTAGAAGTGAACTTCCTAACCCTACAGCCACGTCTGCAACAAAGACCTGAGTATGTTCATATTGAATAGCCTGAGGGTTTTATGAATTTTGGTGATTTGTATTATAGTTATTGGATTAAATAAATCCATTGTAGCGTTCTTTGTTGTTAGTGTTATTGAAAAGACAGCTATTTGTGTGTGTTTACAAGGGTTTGAAGCTAGTTCCTTTCCAGGTGTACCAGTGGAGAATAATAAATAGTTTAAGCTGTGTGGCTTTGTTGTTTTACCTGGCTCTCTGTTGTGGCATTGGTTTTAGTCATTCATATTTTTAGCCTTTTGTCATGTGTCATAATCAACTGCTTTGTTTTGGAGATTTCCTTGTCTTCAAACTTTGGTAGTGGTAAAAGTGAACAAATTAATAACAGTTAGCCCCTGACTGTCAGGTACATATTCTGCACCTTAACTGAGGAGGCTCTATGTGGTCATTCAGCCTGCTAGAAATAGCAGCAAGCTGGCAGAAACGTTAGCACACCAGATGAAATGCTTAGCGGCATTTCGTCTGCTGCTACGTTCTGAGTTCAAATTCCGCTGAGGTCGACTTTGCTTTTCATCCTTTCGGGATCGATTAAGTAAGTACCAGTTATGCACTGGGGTCGATATAATCGACTTATTCCATTTGTCTGTCCTTGTTTTTCCCTTGAGGGCAGTAAAGAAATAAGAAATAGCAGCAAAATCTCTTCTAAACAACACTTTCTTTTGTAAGGGCAGCTTTTAAAAAAACAGGACGGTCATGGTTGGAATGTCATTGCTCATGGGTCTACTCAGTCAGGGCTAACCAAGGTTTAACAACAACAACTAAGTGCTTTTTCTGGCAGAAGTAAGTGCTCAGTATTTTAGTATTGGGCTTAAAAAAAAAGCAGCTTCAATTTTCTATTCCTCTATAAGATAAATTAATCTGCTTTGTGAAAAGTATTTTCCTTGTATGTGTAATTTATTAAAAATGTTTAATTTGTCATAAGATTTATGTAATTATCACAAAAAATAATAATCTGCTTTTTCATCAAAGTTTTTCCTAATAGGATGTGATTTGGTGGAGATCTAGCTGCTATTTTTACCAGGTTGAAGCAATACATAAAGACTGTCTTGTTGACAAGTAAATTTTAATGTTAGTGAATTGCTTTCTTTTTTATTTTTCTATTTACTAATCTTGTAACAATCTGTGTTGGTAGCCTGTAGAGACACCTATTAAATGGATCACTGGGGAAATGTGTACAGTTAAATGTTTCATGTTTTCTAAGTAGTCAAGGACTGCAACACACTCTAAATACTTGGTCTGGTAGGGGGTTTTGAGATGACTATAGAATTTAGCTAGATTAAGAAAAATGATAATAATTTAAAAAAAAGTTCCAGGTTCGGTCCCACTTTGGACAAGTGTCTTCTATGGAAACTGAAAGAAGCTCATTGTGTGTGTGTATATTGCTTGATAGTAGACACATGGCTTAGTGGTTAACGTACATGATTCATGATTGTAAGGTCGTGAGTTTGATTCCAGGCTGCGCGTTGTGTCCTTGGGTAAGGCACTTCATTTCACATTGCTTCAGCTCACTCAGCTGGCAAAAATGAATTGTACCTGTATTTCAATGGGCCAGCCTTGTCACATTCTGTGTCATACTGAACCCCCACCCCCTGAGAACTACGTTAAGATTACGCATGTCCGTGGAGGTGTATTTAATTGTTCCATCTAAGCAAAGTGAATTTGATAGATGGATGCTGTGTGCAACCTCTGTGTGTGTGTGTGTGTGTCTTTGTGTTTGTTTCCACCCACCACTGTCTGATAACTGGTTTGGGGTTGGTTTACGTCTCCATAACTTAGTGGTTCAGCAAAAGGAATCAATAGAATAAATTTGACTTAAAAAAAAAATTGTGGTTATTTTGTTTGACTAAACCCTTCAAGGTGGTACTCCAGCATGGCTGTTATTCAAAGACTGAAACAAGTAAAAGAAAAAGTGGCTGTGTGGTAACTAGCTTGCTTACCAACCACATGGTTCTGGGTTCAGTCCCACTGCGTGTCACTTTGGGCAAATGTCTTCTACAACCAAAGCCTTGTGAGTGGATTTGGTAAGCAGAAACTGAAAGAAGCCCGTTGTATATATGTATATATATATATATATATATATATATATATATGTATGTGTGTGTCTGTGTTTGTCCCCCAACATCACTTGACATCCGATGCTGGTGTGTTTATGTCCCGGTAACTTAGTGGTTCAGCAAAAGAAACTGATAGAATAAGTGCTAGGCTTCCAAAGAATAAGTCCTGGGGTCGATTTGCTCGACTAAAGGTGGTGCTCCAGCATGGCCGCAGTCAAATGACTGAAACGAGTAAAAGAAAAGAATAATAATTTGTTCATGAGTGATAAAAAATACCTTTTACTCATTGCGATGTGTAAAATTTAGAAATGAAATGACTAAGGTTCTTAAGTGGATGAGGATTATCTCTTCATAAATTGCATGTTCAGATCCACTTCTGGAGTTGCATTTCATCTTTGAGCAGGATGTTAATTTAGCTTTTGGGGATAGGTTTCAAATCCTTTCCAAATGCTATTTGTAATAAATCTGGAGTTTTCTCTCTTATTGGCATAAATTTTATGGAATTGGGGCTAAGTACCAATTCTTGAAATTCCACAGGGTTTAGGAAGTGTTAGATTTTCAGTTCACTTGGTTTAAGTTTTGACTGTATTATAGTTGCTATGTGGTTCTTGGTTCAATCTCCTTGGTTGCCACTTTGGGTAAGCATTTTCTACTATAGTCTGAGTATGACAAATTGTCAGTGTAATTTGATGGATGGAAATTGTGCAGAAGCCTGACATATGTGTAATTAATAACTTTTATTAGATTTCACTTAGTTGTCATGAATTGGTTCTAGGTTTTCTGAGAAAATGATTGCCCATGAGACACATGAATGGAGTGCTAGAAGCAGAAGAGCACTAACTAAATGCATATCATCATTTAGAATTTCTCTGCTTTCTAGTTTAAAATCCTGCCACCTGCAATAAAATAAAAGAAATCACTTGTTTTGCCCACCTTTCTCTTTCCAGTCAACCTAGGATCATGTTTTCTCCTCTCATTCACAACAGATTAATAATAATGTATGATGATTAAGGATTATTGCTCCTTTAGCATTTAAACTGACCCGATCTGATTTCTCACACCTTACCTATATAGATATACAAAAAACAAGTCATGCCATTGAAATTGCAAAGCTATGTGATACTGTATGATTAATTCAAAATAATGTGACTAAATAAGCATTACATTTGATAGTAATCTGAATGCTGAAAGTTTAAAATCTGTATAGATTGTATATATAATCTCTAAGAGAACAGGGGCTTTTTTTTACCTTGTAGCTGAGGATTCAACTGGATTGATATCACAAGTCTTTTGATAGTCTAGCACATGTATTCTTTTTCAGTGTACATTTAGGCAAGACTAAATAAATACATACCACAATTGCCACTAGTTTGTTGTCGTAAAACCTGTTTAAATGCAGACCTGCTTGTAAGACACCTTGTATACCCTTTTATACTCAGTTAATATATTTATTGTATGTTGTGTAATTATATTAACATATGTTGTTGTCATCTATTTAGTTTAAGCAGAGGGCAACAGACAGAGATTTATTGTAAGAGTTGCTACTTATTTTATTTATAATACACACCTTAAATAACTAGACTTTTTTTTTTTGTTACTGCAGACTTTGGAATTTCTGTTTTTTAATTTTGTCTTTTTTAAATAAAGGTGTTGGCATGGCTGTGTGGCTTAAGAAATTTGTTTTAGAATTATGTGGTCTTGGGTTTGTTCTCACTGTGTGGACACCATCAGCTGGTGTCTTTTGCAATAACTGTAGGTTCACTAGCTCCTTGTGAATCAAAAATTGGAAAGACAGAAGCTACAGATTTTCTATGGCAGGGCACTCTTCCTATTGTCAACCCTCACCTGTTTCCAAGCAAGGCAATATTTCTCTGTGACTGGAGATATTTTCATACGAATTTGAAAATGAAAGACACCGCTTGTAGGAAGATGTCACTCACCTGTAACATTCAGGTGTTGTCAAGGTAAATAGAAGCCAGCCCATACAAATGCATGCACACATACACACAACAGACATCTTTCAGGTTATATTTACTAAATCCACTTACAAGGCTTTGGTTGACTGAGGATTATAGCAGAAGTCTCTTGCCTAAGGTATCATGAGATTGAACCTGGAACCAAATGGTTGGGAAGCAAGCTTCTCGACCATATATAACATTGTTTGTGTGTGTTGTGAGTTTGTGGGTTCTTGCCTCCATACATATACATTGATTGTAAACAAACACTATTCCTTGTGCAAAACGGTGTCATTTGTTTACAATTCTCCACAAATGTCTGTGCAGGTTTTCATTGTTTGACAGATTAGGGAAAATATTCATTACTTTGCTTAGATTCAGGTGAGGGTTAGTGATAGGAAGAGCATCTGGTTGTAGAAAAAATAACTTTCAACATAATTTTGTTTGACTCCTGCAACTAAGGAAATGTAAACAAACCAGACATTAGCCCTTTAGAATTCTAACTGGCTATATTCTATCCAAATATTCTGTCTACTTTTTTGCTCAAATTGGCCAGGTCCAGTCTCTCCAACTTACCCTACACTGTCATTCTAAAATTAAATAGTCCTATCATTGAATTAATCATGAATTATCTGATAGTTTTCAGATTCTAAAGCTTTGTGAATGAATAAACATTGCATTAGTAACCTGAATGCCAAAAGCAACGATGCTGATGATGAATAAAATAAGAATTTTGTGAAAGTTTTTGTATACAGGCCTAACCTGTTTCTCATTTTAACACTTATTTCCTGATCTTTGACTGATAGTTTTTACATGCCATGTAATTTAATACTACCTCTTGATCAATGGTCTGTTGAAAAAAGCAAAAAAAAAAGCATCTTGTCTAGCACTACATCCTGATCCTTTCTTGCCTGAATACTCAACACAATCTCTAACAACTATGTCAATTTAACAGCAGCATGTGTCATTTCCTTTCTCTCAATGGTCACTTATTGATGTTTATTGAAGATGTGAATGCTTTCACTGAGGCTGACTTGTCTAGCCACCCTCCCACTTCCTTCACTGCTCTTGATAACATTGAAGCAGTTTTACTCCAAGTGAGTTCAGACTGCTATGTAAGCTCCCTTTAAACAGCAGAAATGGCTTTTATTTTGAATGGTTTTAGATTGCCATTTTGTTCATGTCTCTCTTTCATATATATATATATATATATATATATTATATATATATATATATATATATATATGTGTGTGTGTGTATATATATGTGTATATGTGTGTGTGTGTGTCTTTCTCAATCTTACTCAGGCTTGTATGGAGAGCCAATGTAGGACCTCTACTATGGTTTGGGTAGTGAGAAATTGTAACTAAATCTTTCTGTAATCACATCCTACCATCTTTAAAAAATGAAAGACACATTGAATAATGTAGTCCTAAGTACATTATCTCTGAATGAAAAAGATGGGATGGTCACTGCTGGAATACCTTTTGATGAAAATCTGCTTGATACAGGCCAAACTGGTGCTAAACAACACTCTCCCTTGGGATTTTTAATTATTCCACTCTGGTTCACATGTCTTCTCTTTCTCACTCTGAATTTTACCTTCAATTATTTAACAAAACTACTATATGTACAGCATATATAGATTATTAATGAATTAATCAATATTTCTCGAGTGCTAATTACCCTGATATAGTTTATTTTCTCAATGCAAATCTTATGGTCGTTCAAGTAAAATCTCATTTTAGTTGTCAGTATAGTCACGCTTAACATTTAGAAGGTATTTCATCTCTCTCTCTATCTATCTATCTATCTATCTATCTATCTCTCTCTCTCTCTCTATATATATATATATATATATATATATATATATATATATATATATATATATATAGGCGCAGGAGTGGCTCTGTGGTAAGTAGCTGGCTAACCAACCACATGCTTCTGGGTTCAGTCCCACTGCGTGGCATCTTGGGCAAGTGTCTTCTGCTATAGCCTCGGGCCGACCAATGCTTTGTGAGTGGATTTGGTAGACGGAAACTGAAAGAAGCCTGTCGTATATATGTATATATATATATGTGCATGTGTGTGTCTGTGTTTGTCCCTCTAGCATTGCTTGACAACCGATGCTGGTGTGTTTACGTCCCCGTCACTTAGTGGTTCGGCAAAAGAGACCGATAGAATAAGTACTGGGCTTATAAAGAATAAGTCCCGGGGTCGATTTGCTCGATTAAAGACGGTGCTCCAGCATGGCCGCAGTCAAATGACTGAAACAAGTAAACGAGTAAACGAGATATATATATCATATTGGTTTGCTGATATAAATAAAACCAAAAAATGAGTTCAAAACATTTTTTTTTATTCATCTGCTTCAGAGAGTGACTCAATGGCTGAGAGTTTTATGCATCTTTTGGTAACTTCTACTGGTTGTTAGTAAATAAATATATTATCCATTTTTTTGTCTTTCTCACTTTTATTTCTCTTCTCTTTTCCTTTTTTCTTTGTCATTCTCTCCCTCTCACACAGTTTTCTCCTGTCTCCTTACTTCTAGCAAACCCTCTTCTCTTCTCTCTTTCCTCTTTTTCTCACTTCACTCCCATTCTCACCTTTTTCTCTTTAAACGTATTCTCACATGGACAGGTTGTTGATGAATGTCTTTGAAGTATACTAATATTACAGTAGGAAAAAAAAACAAAAAAACTTTGAAGTAGCAGATTTGTTGGAAGTGTAGAACAGGCATGTGTGTGTGATGTAAAAGTGGGTTGAAGATGACAGGGAATCAGAAATGGCAAATATTACTTGCATAAGTGTGTAAAAGGTGTTGGGTGAGGTTATTTTGTAGCCCCAAGCATCTTATATATAGTTCCCTAGTTATAGCTGTAATACCTCTATGATAAGAAGTATAACTGGAGTATCTTTATTATAAGAGGTATTCCAGTTATAACCATCATTTCTTTTTAATGGTTGCTGGGGCTATATCATCCAATACAGCTCTTTTTCTTTGTTTTTAAGACAGTGCACTGTGATTTGAGGGTACTTGACTGTTATTTTTAGACATACGAGCAATCACATTTCTTGTTTCTGTCAGACCATATTATCCAATGTATCCAGCACCCCTTGCTTTTTTTTTTTCAGATAAGTATTGAAGGTAATTTGGTTGCTATTTCTAGGTCAAGCAACCACATGGAGGTTAGCTTATTGGCACTTTACTCCCTGTGGAGCATCAGGCAACCAAGACTTATTTGCCATGAGAGAAGGCCTTTCTCTTTCAGATCTTGTTGGTTTTGAATTGTAATTTTTTGCTTCTGTAACTTTGCCCTTTTTCTAGATAGGGATGTTAGCTCTATGCAAACCCATTTTTGTTTTTCCTCTGTGAAGTGGTGGTCCATATTAGTCTGACTTCTATCCTTTGATCTGTCCAGCATTGGATGCCCTGCCAGTGCACACTCCCCAGAACACAGTGGTGGCATTGCCAAGTCCATGTTTGATGTTAGTCTCAATATCGCTATTGTTACTGATGGTGCTACCCAGATAGATAAATCTGTCAACTGTCTTGATATAAAGCTAACTGATCTTTAAGATTGTTGTTATTTGATGATCATCATTTGCAATGTTCATCATTTTGGTCTTCTTCACACTGACTCTCAGATCAATTCTTCATGTATTTTTCTGCAGTTCTGATGTGAGCTGCTATAGGTTTTTAGCATCTTCAGTGAGCAAGACAGTGTCATCAGCAAAGGTCTCTGTCTAGTCTGTAGTTCCTATAGTATTTCTCTATTGGGTACATTTGCTGTTTTCTTTAGGACAGTCTAATTCCAGTAAGAATGGTGAGATATCAGAATGCCTTTCAGTATTTGTTTTGGCTCTCTGCATTCTGAGTTCAAATCTTAGTAAAACCAGTTTTACTTTTCATCCTGGGTTTTGAAATGCTAAAGTTGTTAGTGTTAAATAAAATGCCTTTGGCATCTATCTATCTATCCTAGCTGTTTGCATTCAAATTCTGTTGCCTGTTACTGGTCTCATTATGGTAGGAATGGTACCTTCAGCACCCAGTTACATGTGATAAGCCTCAGTGACATCAGTTTCAAAAAATGGGTGGCACTTGAGCAGAATTCATCCTACTCATTCATCACCATTCTGATTTAATGTCCACTTTCCTTTGCTTGCATGGGTCTGACGGAATTTGATGAGGCAGATTCCTCATTCTGATACCAGGATGCCTTTCCTGTCACCAACTTTCACTTGTTTCTAAGCAATGTAATAGTCCCCCACTCCCACCACATAATAAGACATGTTTTTCATGGAAGACTAGAAATGAACAACTTTACTTGTATGGCAATGATGCTCATTTACAACCATCATGCGATGTGTAGACAACTGTGTATGTACACACACACACACACACACACACACACACACACACACACACACACACACACACACACAGAACTGTTAATCCATACACATTCTTTTCTCTCTTTGTTTTTTCATTCTCTCTCCATTCCCCCCTCCCCTCTCAATCCTTTATGTTGAAGAGCATAGGCTCGAAGTGTCAAAAACTTTTCCACTTTTCTGAGTGACAAAATAATGCACTGGTTGTTGTTTCCTCCTCATCTATCTTTTGTTTTCTGTAAATTTGAACTATATACGTGATGAGCTTCAATTTCCTTCTCTCAAATCCACTCACAAACCTCTGCTTGGCCTAGGCTGTAGTCAAAGACACTTTCCCCAAGATGCTGCGCAGTGAGACTGAACCCATATATACCAAATATGTTTTTCTCAGAAACGTGATCATACACCTTCTGGTGGGAAGGAAAACTCCAGATCTCTAGAGCTGGTTGTTGAAAGATGTATATACTAGGTAATTTCACTTCTGCAATTGAATATGCAGCCAATAAATAAACATAAATAAATTATACAGTTGATGTCAAACATGTGAGTGGTTTTGATGATTTTTATGTCATTGGCAGTAATTTATGCAAATAATGCTTTATTTATTATAATAATAGAAATGGTTGAATCTCTATGGGATGCTAAAATTGCTACCTGCTGCTGCTATAAATACCTTTGTAAACTATTATCGCTGCAGTCTGCCAGTGGATGTCAGTGGAACTTTTAGTAAATTAACGCCGGCTTTAAATTGACTTTCATCTTTGGTTATTTACACTTCACTGCCATTCTGTTGTTGTTGTTCTTTCACGCTCCAGGTCAATTGTGATTGGGCAAATATACGATCAAAGGCATTTCAGCTGTGATCAGCTTGTGTTTGATTTAAATGGTGTTTTTAGAAATACATTATCCAGTGTATGTTGCTTTTTCTTAAAGATGGTAAGGTGTTATTTGAGGGTGATTTGGTTTCTATTTGTAACAGTTTGAGAAACCAGAGAGAGGCTCCCTTTTTCTCTCTCTCTCTCTCATGATCATGCTGTTGTTTGTCATGGCAATTCTATACTGCCTGTTAAGGAATGCATTTTTTTCACTCCCCCATAAAGCTTAGTATATCAGTGTCAGCCAATGTTTAGATTTAGCATCATAGCAGGAAGTCGGATGAGATATAAAACTACCCTTCTCTGTAGGGTGCTCAATGATCTGGTTTATTGTTACTGACAGTGAAATGAATTAGCCTAAAATATGCAGTGTACTTTATGAATATGTAGCGTGCAGTAGATTTGATCTCAAGACCTACAGGCTGATATTTCGTTACCATATCATCTCAACTATTTTTTTATTCTATTCCTTGTTAGTGGATGGGGAAATATTGCCTGGAAGAAACCTGTGCCTGCTGCATACCTTTGTGACAAATGCATTTATGATACTATAACACACTTTTGTAGCTGTTCTGTAAGACTGACATTAAATGATGATGATTAAACAGTATTATTTACACATGTACCTACTATGAACAACAAAAACACTCCTTGATACAACCAGAACACTCCACCCAGTCATTTCCTCTATAGCAAGAAAACCCCCTCAGCAAGTGATACACCAACTCTCTAATCCCTTACGTCATCATACTGTCATTACATTAACACTCCTACCAAAGACTTAATACACTCTGACAGAATGATTACTTGTCACATCAAGTTTGTCTCTATTCTGGCCTTGTTTATATCTCTTGTCAATTTTTTTTTTCTGGTTTAATCAGAAGGCGAAGTGCAGCATTTGTGACCCTTTAATTTTTTCAGGTTCACTGAGATTGTAGGAAGAAGGGAGAAAATTATTCTCAAACTGGAGACCTGGTTCAAATGATTTCTACAATGATCTTTTGGATTTCAGAATTTCCCAAAATTCTAAAATCCAAAAAAATTTAGCATTTACAAGAAGCCCTCTACCCTCAGTATTC
Organism: Octopus sinensis; assembly: GCF_006345805.1. NCBI lineage: Eukaryota > Metazoa > Mollusca > Cephalopoda > Octopoda > Octopodidae > Octopus > Octopus sinensis. Next base: position 56,121,244 of record NC_043012.1, on the reverse strand, counting down.
ATTATAATCAATCCTAATATATAAATTATAAATCAATGAAGGAGCTTTTCTGCAGGCACTTGATCTACTAGAAATAGCAGCCAAATCTCCTTCACATTGCATGCTGCTGTTTTAGAAAATGACACATTCAATAATATGGTTCTAGGTGTACTGTACGTGAGAATACGATAGAATGATCACAGATGAAGCACTTTTGATCATATGTTAGCTTGATCAAAGCTGAGACACATGCACACTCACCTATGAAGTATGGTATATAGAGCTTGACATTAAAAAAATCCCTTTCAGATGATGTCCAGAAAGGATATCTGGCTATAGAATGTCTCAATAAGTATTCATCCAACCCCTATTATTGGCTTTTACTTGTGTTTGTTGGGCTGTGACCGAGCTAGGGTACTGACTTTAAGAATTTTTGTTGAACAAATGTTTTTTTAAAGTTCTTTTTAGTCTTATTCTGTTGCTCCCTTTTGCCAAACTGCTAAGTTAATGGGGACATAAACAAACCAACACTAGTTGTCAAGCAGTGGTGAATGAGACACATACACATGTATATGTATTGTGTCTGTGTAGACACACACACACACACGCAATGATCTTCCTCACATTTTCTGTCTACCAAATTCACTCAAGGTATTTGTCTATCTGGGGCTATTGTAGAAGACACTTGCTGAAGGTGCTGAACACTGGGATTGAACCCAGAACCATGTGATTGCAAAGCAAGCTTTCTAACTACACAACTATGCTTATGCCTATCAAGGAAAAAGAAAATGGGTACGAAATGAATGAATTATTTGTAATCTGGTTTGGGCCTGTGTCAGCAGGATGTCTTACCTGGTTATACGAAATAGTCACTATACTAAACATACTTATTAAATCATCTGACAAGCATAAAATAAATGACCTGCAATAAAATATATACGAAAAATGTTTTCAACCACACCAAACCTAATTCTCTTAGTCACCAAAACCAATATAAACACTAACACAAGCCCAACACATGTAAACAAGCTACAACAAATAAAAATATTACAAACAAGTACAGGCAGATAGCTATCAGCCAGTGAGGGATTGTCTATGTGGTTATGCAATCTGTGAGAAACAGCAACCAAATTATCTTCATATCACACCTTATTTCTTAAATAAAGAAGGGGCACTATAAGGTAGGCAGCAAGTCGGCAGAATCATTAGCAAAGTCAGTGAGCTGGCAGAAACATTAGCACACCGGGCGAAATGCTTAGCAGTATTTTGTCTGCCGTTACGTTCTGAGTTCAAATTCTGCTGTGGTCGACTTTGTCTTTCATCCTTTCGGGGTCGATATATTAAGTACTAGTTACGCACTGGGGTTGATGTAATCAACTTAATCCCTTTGTCTGTCCTTGTTTGTCCCCTCTATGTTTAGCCCCTTGTGGGCAATAATGAAATAATCATTAGCATGGTGGATCAAATGCTTAGCATTTTTTCTGCTTGAGCCCACTTTTCTCTCCAAGTTAAAGCTGCTGTAAAAGGGAGCTTTCAGCTCAATACTGCAAACAAATACATGATATTTGTGTCCCTTGTAAATTAAATGAATCTCTGAAGTTCAGTAACGAGTATTCTGGTTGTTTAATCAACTGAATTACTTATTCATTGAATTAGCAAGTAGTTGAGGATCCAGCAGGTATATTTTACGTTTTATCTTTTACATTTTACTTGTTTCAATCATTGGACAGCAACCATGCTGGGGCACCACCTTGAAGGGTTTTAGTCAAACAAAGCAACCCCAGTACTTATTTTTTAAAGTCCTATTCTAAACAAACCAACACTGGTTGTCAAGTGGTGTGGGGAAACTACATCACAGGTTTCCATACACTTTATGTCTATTAAATTCACTCATAAGACATTGGTTGACCCAGGGCTATAGTCGAAGAAACTGCTCAAAGTACCATGCAGTGGGACTGAACCTGTAATCACATGGTTGCAAAATAAGCTTCTTAACCACTTATTCATGTGTCCACTCTAATGTAGGGTCAACATGACAATGTGTGACAAAGCTGGCACTATAAATTACAAGTCTGACAGGCTTCTGCATACCTTTCATCTGTCCACTCAAAAGATTTGGATTGAGCTAAGTCTTATGGTAAAACACTCATCCTTCCCCTCCCCCAAGATGTCATGTAGTGAGTTTCGAACCTTGTGATTGTGAGATTAGCTTCTTTACCACTCAGCTATGCTGTGTCATCCATTGACACTTTGAAAGATTGCATGAATAGTAGACATTACTCAGTGAAACCCAGTGTAGGATACTCATCGTTTGTGTTGGTGTAATCGTTAGCACGCCGGATGAAATGATTAGCAGTGTTTCGACCATTGCTCCATTCTGAGTTCAAATTCTGCCGAGGTCGACTTTGCCTTTCCTGATTTCGGGGTCGATAAATTGAGTACCAGTGAAACACTGGGGTCGTTGTAATTGACTAGTCCCCACACCCCAAATTTCAGGCCTTGTGCCTTTAGTAGAAAGGATATGAAAGACGTCTGACTGATAAAGATGGAGCCTTTTGCCAATCCTCTTCATTCTCCTCCCTACAGACACTGACCTCTTTTTTACTGCAACTGCTTCTATGTTTCTATGTTTCCACCAAAACCTACATCACATGCTCGTCTCTCCTCTTCTTACCCTAGTCTTTGTACTTAAATCTGTTTTTGTTCCTCCAGGATGTTGAAATTTTTCTCTTTGCCTGTGCTTTTCTTGCAGTCATCAAACATCAACTGAGACATAAGTTGATAGCTTCATGTTTAAAAAAAGAAGTACTGGGGTTGATTTGTTTGACTAAACTCTTCAAGGTGGTGCTCTAGCATGGCCACAGTCAATTGACTAAAGCAAGTAAATGATAAAAGATTTTAGGAAAATATAAGCAAATTCCTCTTTAGTGGTGAGACTGATACTCTATCCTGTGTCTGTAACTCTATAGATATACTTACATACTTCCATTTACATTTGCAGGCAATCTTTGACATAAATAAAAAACAAAAAAGTAAACAAACAAAAAAAAAAAACCAAAACCAGAAATAGATTTTATTCTTATTCAGGAATTTGTTGTCTTAGTTTTGCAGCTTATTTACACATTTATTTTGTTGTTTGGCAGAATCGTTAGCATGCTGGGCAAATTGCTTAGCAACATTTCGTCCATCTGTTCACTTTGCTTTTCGTACTTTTGGGGTCAATAAAATAAATACCAGTCAAGCACTAAGATCGATGTGATTGACTAGCACCCTCCCCCAAAATTTCAGGTCTTGTGCATGTAGCAGAAAGATTTATTTTTATGGTCGACTTTGCCTTTTATCTTTTTGAGGTTGATGAAAAATAAGTACCAGCTGAACACTGAGGTTGATGTAATTGACTTCCCCCACCCCTAAAAATTGCTGGCCTTGTACCAAAATTTGAAACCATTATTATCATTATTATTATTCAAATTCTGCTGAGGTTGACTTTGCCTTTCAGACTTCAGGGTCGATCAAATAAGTACCAGTTGAGTATTGGGGTTGATGTAATCAACTATCCTCCTCCCCACCAAATTTCAGGTTTTGTACCTGTATCAGAAAGGGTTATTGTATAATTAAAGGTGGTGAGCTGGCAGAATCATTAGTGCACTGAGCGAAATGCTGAGCAGTATTTCGCCTGCTACTACATTCTGAGTTCAAATTGCACTGAGGTCGACTTTACCGTTCATCATTTCGGGGTCGATAAATTATCAGTCGAGTATTGGGGTCAATGTATTTGACTGTCCCCACTTCCCCAAATTCCAGGCCTTGTGCTTATTATATAAAGGATTATTATTATATACCTCAGATCAGCTTAAGTTTCTATATCATCTGAATTTTAAGTCTGTGATTTGATCATTTCCCAAGCAGTGCATATGGTACTGCTTCTCCACCAGATATGTTACATTTAGTTCTGAAAGAGCAACTAACTGCTTTGTAAGAGTTTTATTTTATATAGAGGGAGAATCAAATTTCAGTAGAGAGTTGACTATATTTGACTTCATAATAGATGCTATTTCTCTGGATTATTAATAATATATTTTATTAATTTCTTCTCTGGTGCACTTATACTAGATTTACACTTGCCCACATGTGCACTGAATCGTATGAACTTTCACACATTCTTGTATACATACACACACACATACTGAAGTGCATGCATATTCATTCTTGTACATACACGTACACACAACCACCATGTGAACAGTCACATTGTATACGCAGACTTACATAACCATTCATCACATTATTGCACATGCACACACACACACACACATGCCTACTGAGATGAATTTTTTGATGCTTCTTGTTTACACTCGTAGTATCTCATACATGTTGATATTTTTTGAGTAAACACACACACATATCACATGTTTATACATACAGCCATGTGTTTATAAATAAGTGAACGCATTTTTAAAAGATCAGGAAGTAGAAATAACAAACCAAGTTTAATGAAAAGAAAATAGAAAAATACTTTTGCAAAATTTTAAAATATTTATTTTTATGAAAGTTTATATCCAGCATGGCCACAGCTCATGAGCTGAAACTAGATAAAATAAAAATAAAAAATAAATCCAATAAATTTTCTTCAGCTATAAAAGAAACGGGACAGGAATTGGGTGGGAAATGGTTATAATTGCACACTGGTATGCATGGTTAAGATGTTTGTTTTGCAGCCTTGTGGTTTTAGATTCAGTTTCACTGCACGACACATTGTGATTGAAATCTGGTAGCCAGAAACTGTTTGGAGGTTTGTCATGTGCAAAATCGGTGCAACAAGCAAAATACCTGTAGTGTTTACTCTCTCAAACTTTTTTTTTTCTTAAATGCTAACTAGAACGAAGTATTTAAGGAATCCAGCTATTCGATAAATAAAAGGGCTGCTAGAAGAATATTATTCAATTGGGTGTGCAGCTCAGAGATTAGGGAATTGCTCAAAGTTGAGCTGTTACTTCCTTCATTGTATTGAGAGGTCACTTGGCTCTGATACTATGAACATGTGGTTAGAATGTCTGAGTCAAAAATTGCAGGGTTGATTTTCACAGGCAAGACCAACTGGTAGCTCTACTCCTAGGAGTAGACTATAGGAGAGATGGTTGAATAATGTCCATAATATTGGTTGGTCTCAGTTGGAACGCTTGCCAATGGTTCCTTTGGATAGGACTCTCTGGATGGCATGCCTTAAATCTGTGACTCCACAACCCTCAGGAGAATAGTGGCCTATGAAAACAGAATCCTCATCATTTAATGCTCACTGTTCCATGTGTGCATGGGTGAGATGGAATTTGTTGAGGTAGATTTTCTACAGCTAGATACCCTTCCTGTTACCAATCCTCATCTGTTTCCAAGCAAGGTAATATTTTCTCACAGCTAGACATCTTCATGGAAGACTGGAAACAAAACATTGCTTGAATTACAATGATGCTTATTTACATTCCTCATGTAATGTCAAGACAGGGGTACACACTAACACCTACATATTCTACATATATATTTATTTGATGGCCTTCTTTCAGTTTCCATCTATCAAATTCACTCACAAGCTTTGGTCAGCCCAGGGCTACTTATGCAATGTACTGTGCAGTGGCATTGAACACAAGGAGACTGGAACCAGTGAATGATTAACTGTACAGTAAACTATGTATGAGATGTTTTAGTTCAGAATATTTTCAGATCAGACTGACTTGTTACTGCTATCTGTTATGCTGTGAGGTTATGTGCTTTGGTGAAAGGAAGCATCTCAAACATACCTTATAGCTGAAACCCTAAACTTGCCTTCATCATCTCGTCTAAAATTGCCTTCAAGTTATGTGTGCATGTAGTATATATTAAACAGGTGTGTGTGTATGTACATGTATGTATATTTGTGTGTTTGCCTATATATATGTATATCATTAACATCTGTTATATTAAGAAAAGTTGTGTGGTTGCATGATTGAGTGTATATGCATATTTTATCTATTTGTATGGTTTAATGTATACTTGCATGTGTATACATACAGCATGCGTATGTAGTTAGCAAGACAAAAAAAGAGAAAATTGTTTACCATTTGTGAAGATGGTTATGTATCCCTATTCTCAGATTGCAACCTTTCAACTTAATATATATTTATAATAATTATTTTTTCGTATAAAATATAAACAGAAAGCAGAGAATATTTCTCTACTGAGAAACATGTTTATTGATATTATTCTAAGAATTCAGAACACCCATAACAAATATAAATATCTTTTTTGTATAAAAAAAAAGGCCTTCTCATATCATTATTCATCATACACAAGTGTGGAAAAAAATCAAAATGAGGAAAAGAAAAAACCTCAAAAAAAAAAAAAAAAAGTTTACTCATTAAAAATCTATTAGGAAAGGTGGAGGAATGATGTGGGTATGGATGCATGGTTAGGAAACTTGTTTTGGAATCATGTAGTCTCGGGTTCAGTTCCACTGCCTGCCATCTCAGGTATGTGCCTTCTACTATAGCCCTGGGCCAATCAATTCCTTTTGAGATAATTTAGTAGATGAAAAGTGTGTGTTTTCTGTCACCACTTGACTACCTGTGTTGGTTTGTTTACATCCCCATAGATTTGCAGTTCAGCAAAAGAGGCCAATAGAATAAGTTTGAAACTTAAAAAACTAGTACTGGGGTTGATTTGTTTGACTGAACCACCTTCAAGGTGGTACCCCAGCATGGTCAGAGCCCAATGACTAAAACTAGGAAGTGTGAAATAAATAAAATTCTAATATTTCTGTGAGATGTGCTAAGTTGTAGAATAATTTGTAAACTTTTTATGACATTGTTCAATTATAATGATAATAATAATAAGACCCTGAAGTGGAATAAATTATTTTGTCATGAAGAGGGGAAGTATATGGTTTCAAGTAGAACACTTTGTTGAAGTGAGATGCGCATCAAATCAAAATGATTTATTTCTGTGTTGCAAACTTTCTTTACTCACTGTTTGTTATTGTTGTCGGTCAATTTGTTTTCCTGATTTTCCTCTTATCAATGTTATTGTCGAGTCAGTGTTAGCATATTTAATGCAGCATGATTGAGAAACTAAGTAGAAATAATTATGTAGTGAAAGAAAAGAAGAAAACATTAATCAATGACTAATATTTATTTTAATGAATTTTTGGAAGTATGGGAGACAATTCTTGACATGTTTCAACCTGTTTGACCTCTTCAGCAAAAGCACACACTTCATATCAAAGTAATGAGAAAATCTGCTTTAATGTCTGTCCACATTTCAATGGTTGTATGGGTCAGATGAGATTTCTACAACCTTAGTTTATTCAATCATATGTCATTCTGTAACTTCATAATTGTAATTTTTGTTTCATTTGTTATTGTATAGCACCTAATCAGTACTAATTGAGCAAACATTTTATTAAAAATGTTCCAACTATGGCCATTTAGTTTTTCTATATATCCAGGACTACATTGTCCAAAATAGCCTAATTTTAAGACTCTAGGGTGCTATATCTAGCAGGTCAAGCAATTAACATAGAGGTTCCCTTGTTGGCATTTTTCTTTGTCTAATTTTGTTTTAAAGATCAACCTTTTGTTTTATTACTTGACACAACCTTAACGAATGTTATTGATTACTTCTCTGTACCGTAATTTGTTAACTGTTTCTTTGAGCCATTGCTTATGGAATCTTGTCAAAATCTTATCTTACAAACTGAATTTACTTTTGTTTTAAGGCTGTGTTTTTTAAATAGCTGCAAGACTTATGTTTGCAGTTCTCCTGGCACAGATTTATTTAAACAGCATGTTGTTTATCTTAATATAGATAGCTCTGTCAAATTTCGGGCTCTTGGAGCAAATGTTTCTTGTCTAGATTTTCTGTTTCTTGTGCCAACGATTTCGAGGAGTTGCCAAGGAAACCAGAGGCCATCCTGCCTATGTGATTAGCAGATCCTGTTTTTTTTTTTTTTCATTTTCTTTTTGTTCTTTGGGAGATGGACTAAATTAGACTCCTTACTTCATTTTTATAGTTTCAGTTCTGTGAATTTATTCACAGGTGTGGTTATTGGTACAGGTGTGGTTATGGGTGCAGGTGTAGCTAAGTGGTTAAAAAGTTTGCTTCCTAACCACATGGTTTCAGGTTCAGTCCCACTGCATGACACCCTTGGCCAAGTGCCTTCTTTCTTAGCCTCAGGCTGACTAAAGCCCTGTGAGTGAATTTGGAAGATGAAAACTTAAAGAAGCTTGTGCATGTGTTTGTGTATGTTTGTGTCTTTGTCTTGATATTTGTATGGTAGTTGTGTCATTGTCATATAAACATTGTCATTCATATTCTGTGTAAATATGTCTGGTCAGGAAGAAATATTATTATGTTTGGGAAGGAGTGATGGTTGGTGACAGGAAGGACATATAGTTGTAGAAAATCTGTTTTAAATAAACTCTGTCCAACTTGTGCAAGCATGGAAAAGTGAATGTTAAAACAATGATGTTAACTGAAGGAACAAATTGACGAGTTCAAACTGGATTTTATGAAATGTATATTGAAATTGTTTATTTTTGTCCTCAGAGAATCTTTTTCAATTATGAGATTGGAAGTGAATTCAGTGTTGGTCTCAAGGAAATCTCTGTAAAGTTGTTCGACTTGTTAGAAATACCAGATCAACCTCTCTTAAATCAAACCATACCATCTTAAAAGGAGGAAGGACACATTTTACTCTTTACTCTTTTACTTGTTTCAGTCATTTGACTGCGGCCATGCTGGAGCACCGCCTTTAGTCGAGCAAATCGACCCCGGGATTTATTCTTTGTAAGCCCAGTACTTATTCTATCGGTCTCTTTTGCCGAACCGCTAAGTGACGGGGACGTAAACACACCAGCATCGGTTGTCAAGCAATGCTAGGGGGACAAACACAGACACACAAACACACACACACATACATATATACGACAGGCTTCATTCAGTTTCCGTCTACCAAATCCACTCACAAGGCATTGGTCGGCCCGGGGCTATAGCAGAAGACACTTGCCCAAGATGCCACGCAGTGGGACTGAACCCGGAACCATGTGGTTGGTTAGCAAGCTACTTACCACACAGCCACTCCTGCGCCTGAGTACTATGATTTATTTTTTTGTTTTTGTTCTCTTTTTTTAAGTTAATGAGAGCCTCTATTAGACTGGATTGATGTTGCTGACGTCCTGCCTGAACGTATGCAAAAAGATGTGTGCATGTGTGAGTGTTATGGCGTGATGAGGGCTTTTAACTGCAATGCTTACGACAGTTTGAACTCTTTTTTTTTTTTAAAGATAGCCAAAATGAAATGAAATGCCATGGTGTTGTTGAAGAAAACCACAAAATACTAGTTCTGAGAACATATGTGATTAAATGAACTGCTTGGTGCTAAATTGAGATTTGTGTTTTCATTCCAGTTTCTTTCACATAGAAGTAATTGCATTAGTTACATTACATGACTGTAATGGCTGCTGTTTCATGAATGAGGTGGGTGGAAGTAAATCATGATATATTTTACTAATTAAAAGATGCTACTAGCAGAGTCATTATTAGTCTCTGACAAAGTGTCTTGTAGTATTTAATGATGGCCTTTTATGTACTGAGTTCAAATCCTACTGAGATCAGTTTTTACCTTTTATCTTTACAAGCTTGACAAAACAGTTTATCAGTGAAGTATTAAAGTCTTTGTATATTCCTATAATTCATCTTAGTTATGAATGGAATTATAACAGATGTTAGTTATTACCTAACTACAGTAATTTATTATTATTAATCTGATTTGTTTGAGTGTGTGTGTGTGATGTGTATAATATATATAAACATAATCTCTGGGGTGACTCCTTGTACTTGAGCTTGCAAGCAATAATCAAAGCCGTATACATGAAACAGGTATTACACACACACACACACACACACACACACACATGCATCTATATTTCATAAAAGATGTGAAGATTTATTTTAAAAATAAGATTTATTTGCATTTCTGTATGAAATGCTGTGTTTAGGAAGGGCATTGCCAAATCAGACTGGTCCTGGTGCAGCCTTCTGGCTTCCCAGACCCCAGTTGAACCGTCCAACCCATGCTAGCATGGAAAGCGGATGCTAAATGATGATGATGATAATATATATATATATATGTTTACTTGTTTTTCATTAGACTGTGGCCATGCTGGGACACCACCTTGCATTGTTTTTGTTAAATGTATTGCCCCAAATCCTTATTTTTTTAGAGGCCTGGTACTTATTCTATTGGTCTCTTTTGCCAAACTGATAAGTTAAGGTGACGTAAACACAACAGCATCAGTTGTCAAGCGGTGATGGTGGGACAAACAGACACACAAAATACATGTGTGTGTCTTTGTTGTACATATATATGGTGGGCTTTTTTCAGTTTCTGTCTAGCAAATCCACTCACAAGGCTTTAATTGGCCTGTGGTTATAGTAGAAGACCCTTGCCTAAGGTGCCATGCAATAGGACTGAACCCTGAACCACGTGGTTGGGAAGCATGGGTTAAAAATCCCCTTTGGATAAAAGTTGAAGATTGCGCATGGGACTTCATCTTTTTTTTATCCAAAAGAGGTTTTTAACTCAATATTCACATGCCATTATTATGGCTTTGTGTTTTTCAAGTTCTACCCATTATAAATGAATTATTTCATGTTCTCTTGAAGTTTCTAAATTCTTGTATGCATGTTACTTTTTATGGAAAGTTGAAACAGTTGACATTTCTTACTTGCTGAGTCTTTATATTCCTGCGGGGGAGGAAAAACACATCACCGTCACAAGAAGTTTAACTGTAGTTATAGAATAGTCTAGGGAGGGGTTTAAATAAAACAACATTCGAAATATATTACAGGTGAATCCAAATAGATTCCATCTTCGCTGTCATAATACTACTAACAATGATAAAAATGTTTGTTTATGTCTTCAGATAGCTGTGAAGTATATTGTGGATAGTCCTGCCACCTACTACTAGAAAAACTGACTTCACACAGGCAGAAAATCTATCTAATTGCAACATATGGCTGTTCTAATTTTAGAGTTGTCACTCTTTGAGATTGGTTGATCTTTATATAGTTAGTGTAAGAAAATTCTTCTCTGCTAACTTACACTTTGTACTTTAATTTCATAATTATTTTTGTGAATTCTACTAAAAAAACTGCAGCTTAGGGAATATGTTAGGATCACATACAGGGTATTATTGAAATAATATTTTACTAGAAGCACTTTGCCTTTTAGGAAGGATTGAAATTGAAAAACTAACAAAACTTAATCTTTCTAGTGAGTGAAGAAGTGTCTACGTAGCTGCTTCACCTACTAGAAATAGCAACCAAATTTCCTTCAGATTACACCTTTCTGTCTGAGAAAAAGGAAGGATGTACTAGATAATGTAGTGCATTTTATATTTTTCTCATTTAATAATAAAATAGTTCTGTCAGCTTGCTGCTACTGGCACAGTTTTTAGCACGTCAGAGAAAATTCTTATGAGTATTTCTTTCTGCTCTTTCCGGTCTAAGCTCAAATCTGGTTGAGGTAAGAGTTACCTTTTATCTTTTTAGGGTTGATAAAATGAAATAGCAATCAAGTATTGCTTTCTCCCCTTTCTCTAAAGTTGCTGGCTTTATGCCAAAATTTGAAACGGTGTGTAAGAGAAAAAAGGATGACTTTTGCAGCAGACCCTCTCCGATTGTTGAGATTCATGTGGCTGATGTATGAAAGAAGAAAACCTGGGCAGAGAGGGAACCAGGAATCTGGTACAAATGATCACAAAAGAATAAACTCTGCTAAACCCACCCAAAAACCAGAGACCATTATTGTTGATTACATCAACCTCAGTGCTTGGCGTTAACATCACTCCAGGTGAAACTTATATGCGACCTCACTCTTTCCCTTTTTTTGCTTTTGATGGTAGATTTGGTTGCTATTCTAACAGGATGTTAAGCCAGGTGTTATGTGAAGCCTACCACCTGTATATACACGAGATACATTATGGCTGAAAAAGGGTTGGCATGTCAACAGGGACAATTATAGGTCTGCATGAGCAGACCTGTATTGGAAATATTTTTTGTTCCCTTCTCTTTTTCTCTCTCCTGTTGGGGTAGCCATGTATCGTTTTGACTGCAAGACATCTATTTCTGTCCCTCTATTTATACTCCTCTCACCTGGCACAAATCCACCTTCCCCAATACAACTCTGTATTCTGTTGAGGGGTCTCGTCTTGTAAATTATTTGGTAACCTCACTGCTACTGGTGCCACATAATAAGCAACCGGTTCATGCTGTAAAAAACCATGCCAATGCAGACATACTTTGGTGCAGTCTTCTGACTTGGCAGTTCCTGTCAAACTGTACACCCCATGCAAGCATGGAAAACAGACATCAAATGATGTTGTTGTTAGTAAACTTAAAGATATTTCAATTTATTATTGGGAAAGGGATTTAGTCAATCGAATTGATTCGAGTACCTGACAGATACTTTGTTTTAACACCAGAGGGATGAAAAGGTGAAATTGATGTTGATGGGGTTTGAACTTAGAAGAGAAAGAACCGCAACAAATACCACAAGGCATTTTAGAATAATTATTTTTAACACAGGCATACTTTAGTCAATTATATTGATCTCAGTACTCGACTGGTACTTTATTTTATTGATCTTGAAAAGATGAAAGGCAAAGTTGACGTCAGTGTGATTTGAACTTAGAACGTAAAAGGGCTACAACTAAATCCTGTAAGACATTTTGTCTTTCACTCTGCTGATTCTGCCAATCTGTAAATAATTTTGAGTAGAATTCGTTCTAAGTATCATATATGAAGTTATTTATATTATTTTTGTATGTTGATATTTAACTGTGGGTGGGGTGGGGGAATCAGTCAAATATATATATATAAAGCATTTACACATCAGTATAAGCCTGCATGAATATAAGTGCATATGTAGACCTGTTCATAAATGTATGCACTTGTGTACAGGCATGTGCATACAGTACTCACAAACACACACAATGCTTGTGTGCAAAATCGTAGAAACTAAGGTGTCACGTACATAAAATATAAATTAGAAAAGTTTCACTAATACTTGGTGTGAATATAGCTTAGGTGTATAATGGCTATTAAAATGTTTAATAATGTTTTCTCTTACCAAAAATAATGAAGAATGTCTGCTTATAGGCATAAAATATATGTGAGGTGTGATAGCGATAGTGGGGGTGGTGGTGGGGGTGGGTAACTATCCACTGAAGGAAGTGTGAAATATTTTGCCTAAATAATATATTGTTGCTAATTATCTCTAAATATATATTTACCTCATAATTTATTAAATCTCCTCAGCTTTAACGTTGTTCACATATTTTCTACTTTTGTTTGGTTGAGGGATTCTCTCGTACCATAGTATTTCAAATTTTACCTATCACTGACATTTGGTGGTACCCACCCTCCTATCCCACAGTGATGTACATAACTGCTTTGTTCTGTCTGTTCGTCTGACAGCTTCTTCAAGGTTGTTGTTGCTTAGTCCCGGTCATCCCTAATTGAAGAAACTTAGCTATGATTGAATGCATTGTGGTTGTTTCCATCCTGTCCCTTTTGTTTATCGGAAACTATAATGTCCAGTGCATTTTCCTTTCATCCAAATTTGAGATGAACAGGTGTGATTTGACTGAGATCTGGCTGCTGTTTCTAGTTGCTTCAGTGGCCACTACATGGTGGCTGTGTCATTAGGTCAGTGGTAGGATGATTGCTTGGCATATCTCAATGTTGAGTAAGTCGCTAAATAGATGTAGCAATGATATACAGCAGTGGTGATGGGGGAAAAGAGATTGAGAGAATTGCTTCAGTAATAGACAAATATCTGAATTAAAAAAAAAACAAAAGAAAAAACCAATGCTCTGCACCACCAAATCATAGTAAGGCTAAATAAATAAATAAAAAAAAAAACTGAAGAAGTAAATCTAAAACTACATGTATTGTAGATATTGATTTGTCAGGCAATGATACTTGGTACTGATTTCTTTATTTGATTATTTTGGCCAGCAAGAATTGCCGTCACTTCGAATATCTTCATTATTGCTATTACTGTAGCATTTACTTTGCTCTGCTCACCTGTTGCTGTTCAGTCAGTGTCAGAGCTACGATCAATGACTTTCTAGCTGTGACCGTCTCACCTTTTTATGTATCCAGGCCTATGTTGTCTAATGTTTCCTCCCTCATCTTTCTTGATTTGAAGGAGATTTAGCTGCTACCTTTAGCAGTTTGAGCAACTGAGATATTCTACCAACTGGCATGCTTGCCCAGTTCAAATGTACTGGATTACCAGCAAATAAGTTAGCGTTGCATTTCCCAGTCATATGGTTCCAGGTTCTGTCCCACTGCATGGCACCTTAGGCAAGTGTCTTCTATTATAGAATCAGGCTGACCAAAGCCTTGCGAGTGGATTTGGTAGATGGAAACAGAAAGAAGCTTGTTGTATGTGTGTGTATATATATATATATATATATATATAGTTAATCCAAACATGAAAACACAAAGAGAAAACACAACAACGCGAGGACGTGGAACAAATATAGTATTATTGGACGCTCAGGAAAGAAGGAGGGTTTAACATTTCGAGCGGGGCTCTTCGTCAGAAACATAGGAAAAAGAAAGATCCAAAGAAGGGAAGGCGGAGGAAAAAAAAAATCGCCAACGGTACACACGCAGTCACACACACACACACACACACACACACACACACACACACATATATATATATATAATGGAGAGACAGTGGTCATGTAGCTTCTCTACAGCAAGAAACTTACTTTGCTCAGGTCTCTTCTCTCATACTTGTATCGCTCATCTCTGCGCATAAAGCTGTCCCTTGAAGTTCATCGTTTCAGACAGCTTGGTATCAAAAGGGTTAAAGTGGTTAGTGTTAGGAAGGACATCTGACCATAGAAACCATACCAAAGCAGGCCCTTGAGCATGTTTCAGTCCTTGGGCTCATCCAGTCCTCTCAATTCCTCCAACCCTTGTTAGCATGGAACCTGGATCTAAAATAGCACCACACACACACACGAGAAAGAAAGATATATAATTTAAACTCGAGGTAGTATGATAAACTATCTACAGCCTTTTATCTAATGCAGCTTTTCATTTCTCAAATGTTATTGGAATATTAGAGTGGCAATATGTTCAACATGAAAAGTATTGACCAGCTAAAAAAAAGTAAAAATAAATAAATAAATAAAATAAAAAAAGGCTGGGAATTCCCACAGCACTAAAATACATGAAAGAAATGCCTCTATGTCACTAGCATTCTGTAATCTGTGATTGAGGCACATAAGTCTCAAATGGTTCAGTTCACTTAGTTGCAAATAAGCAGTATAGAATCAGGATGTCACTAAGCAGCTGCAGCACTGTGAAACTGATGAGTGTTTCACTTGCTCAGAGTGCCAGGTTTATTTTCTTTTTACAGATTGGTTTTGGAGAACCATTAGTTCCTCCTCATAAACAGAAGCTAATTGAGGGAGTTTCTACAGGGTAGTTAAAACCCCCTCATATCATGTTGGCCTTATTGAGATAATGTAGCTCTCAATACACAGTACGGGAAGGTATATGGCTTCGGGGTGAAGGCACAGGCTCAGTGGTTAGAGTATTTAGCTCTTGACTAGTTGGTGGCTTGTATCCTTGAGCAAGACACTTTATTTCACGTTGCTCCATTCCACTCAGTTGGCAAAAATGAGTTACACGTGTATTTCAAAGGGCCAGCCTTGTCACATTTTGTGTCATACTGAATCTCCCTGAGAACTATGTTAAGGGTACATGAGTTTGTGGAGTGCTCAGCCACTTGCACGTTAATTTCGTGAACAGGTTTAGTCGATCGTATTAACTGGAAAACTTTGTCATAACCAACAGAATCAGGGATAGTGGATGATTACAGTTAGAAAATTTTCAGTCAAGGGGGTATAGTTAATCTGGGGTTAGATAACATATTCAACTGCATGAAGTTATATTCCTCAGTCCCCTTGAGACCAAATGGGCCATGTTTGATGTGAAATGTGCTTTTTACTAATAACATCATCTTTTTCCCTGCTCTACTGATGACTACCTCATCATCCAGATAGTGTCCGTATAATGTTTTAGTGCTTTTATATGTAGTAATTGTAGTTGAATAAGAACCACAGTCCAAGATGTGTTTTGTTTAAAAGGAAATGAATAGAAAAACAAAATAGCTTATGTTTAAATATTAGATATATTTACTCCAATTTAATATGTATGAGCTGTGGTCCTCACTTTAATCCAGCTTGAAATGTAATCTTGTCTGAAGTATTTATTTTCATGTTTTCCTGTTTTAAAGATTGTGTGTGTGCATGCAAGCACACACACACACACACACACACACACACCATGTTACAGGTTTGGTAGGAGAATGTTAGCATGAAGTGCATATAAACATTGGTGCAAGAATGGCTGTATGGTTAAGAAGTTTCACAAGCATGTGGTTTTAGGTTCAATCCCATGGTGCAGAGGCTTTCGGCAGATTTCTTCATCTGTAACTTTTGGTTTGACCAATAACTAGCAAGGGAATATTGGCAGACAAATACCATACTGTGTGGAAGCATGCATATATGTGTTTCACTAGGATATAAGCATTAACAAGAAAATTGTAAAACTCAGTGCTTTAATAACAGTCTCTTGGGATATTTGTCTGATTTTGAGTTACAGATTCTTTGTCGCTTTCACCAAAGCAGATTATGTTTACATTTGAAAAAAAAAAAATGTTTCTCAGTGTATTTCTTTAAAATATTCTGTACATTCATCAATTTGTAGTAATCAATTATCTCGTTACAAATTATGTTACCGTTTCATTATTGTACTAAACCAGTTATGATGGATGTTGGTGTAGGCCACAGTTTGTGTTATTAATTAATTAATTAGTCATCAGAAACCCCTTCATGACTGGCTGTTGAGTACTACCCAGCATGTTCTATAACCCTTCTGTGATTTGCCTGCTCGAGTCAATCAGGATAATCACAATAAACCTTAATTACTGGTGCTTTTAATTAATTAAAGACAAGGTTTCCTTTAAAAAGTTGAAGTTGTTTCTGAACGTCTGATGTTAGATGTTCATGTTGTGCCTTTTGAAGTATTTTCATATAAAAATGATTGAGGTCATTTTATGAAAATATACTAATGTAATTTAAACCTTTCACTGTTTGCTTTTAAAATATTTAAAATAAGTATGTTAGTCATTTAACACCTCTCTACAATAAGAAACTCGTTCAGCTGTGGTCTTTTCTCTCATACTTTAATCTCTCATCTCCTAGCATAAAGCTGCCTCCCTTGAAGCTTGTATTCTTGCAAGCCTTATGGTAACTTCACTAGTACTGGTAGCATGAAAAAAAGAAAAAAAAAAGCACCCAGTACATGCTGTAAAGTGGTTGGCATTAGGAAGGGCATTTAGCTGTAGAACCTATGCCAGAGTAGACAGTGGTCACAATGCTTGTCTTTGTATTGTTCCAGCTTTCAAATGATGCCACCCCACTGACTAGGCAGGCAAGACAAGACAACATTCCTCTTGAACAGAATGTCAGCCTGTCATAGGGTTACCCATTTACAGCTGAGTGGACTGGCACTGTATGAAATGAAGTGTTTTATTCAAGAACACAACACACACATACGCAATCAGTCAGGAAACTGAAATTGCAATCTTGGAATTGTGGTTACCACACACCCTAACCACTATAGGCCACTACATGTACACACCCTAGGCAACTATATATATATAGTTGCCTAGGGTGTGTACACACACACACATATATATATATAATATATATATATATAATATATATATATATATATATATGCCCTAACCACTAGATGTACATAAACATATATAATATTGTATCTGTGTTAAATATATTCAGTAAACACATCACATTTAATACCTAGATATTAATGAGACATACCTCCTACTGGTGTACTCAAATGAACTACTCTACCATAGAATAGACTGATGTAAGTAATCTAAATAGTTTTGTTGAGAATCTCATGAAGCAATTCATCTTAGAAATTAAAGAAAATACCTGCAACATACTTTATACCAACATTCCTAATATATTACAGTTATATAATATTATATACATAGCATAAATAAATCACCAAATCCATTTCAAGTGATAAAATTATTCTCATCATGTTAGTTCCTGTAAAATAACCAACGCCTAAAATGATGTCACTAGTGTTTATGCTACACCAGTTGGGCACATTTATTGCATACTTTGGTTGGTAGTCGACAGTGTTTTACTATTATTATTACTATTACTATTATTATTATTATTATTTTAAATGAATTGGCCTAAATTTTAGCAACCAAGACTGCTGCTTTTAGTTTAACAGCATCATTCCACTGGTTGTTGAGTGATGACTTTTGGGACAATGAACTTGCAGTGATAAGTACTAGGCTCCAATGCCTCTGTGACTGTTGGAATATCATCCTTATCACTTAGTAAGACACCTTTTTATATAGCTAAAGTTACAAGTATTGGTTTTGGTTCAGCTAATATTAAAATAAGCTGAAAATACATGCATCCATCATCATCATCATCGTTGTTTTATGTTTGTTTTTCCTTAATGACATGGGTTAGATACAACTTGTTGAGGCAGATCTTTCTATGGCTGGATGCTCTGGTGGTCCTCATATGTCAAAAGCAATGGGACTACTGAAATTGTGGGATTTTTGCTTACTGGAGAATGTAAACATTGTTTGTGCTCGAGCACCTAGGTAGGACATTAATCCATTGCCAAATGTATGTGTGTGTGTGTGTGTGTGTGTGTGTGTGTGTGTGTGTATCATCATCATCATTTAACATCTGTTGTCCATGTTGGCATGGGTTGGATAGTTTGATCAGAACTGGCAAGCTGGGGAGCTGCACCAGATTCCTGTCTGATTTTACATGGTTTCTAGGGCTGGGCACTTCTACATGGCATCACATGGGTGCTTTTACATGGCACCACCATGAGTGTTTATCACCACCTGAGGGACTGGTCTTAGCACTTCTGCTGAGGAGTATGGGTATATATATATATATATATGAAGGGCTTCTCAGTTTTGATCTATCAGTTTCACTCACAAGGCATTGGGTAGCCTGAAGCTGTAGTGCTAGGTACTTCCCTAAGGTATCATGTGGTGGGACTGGACTGAGAACCATGTGGTTGCCAAGTGAATTTTGTAATCACATGACTATCTTGTAAAAATTAAAATCCCTGTGTGGTAAGAAGCTTGCTTCCTAACCACATGGTTTTGGGTTCAGTCCTACAGTGTGGAACTTTGAGTGTTTTCTACTATAGTTTTGAGCCAAACAAATCCTTGCGAGTGGATTTGGTAGACAGAAACTGAAAGAAAGGCAGCGAGCTGGCAGAAATGTTAGCACGCCGGATGAAATGTTTAGCGGTATTTTGTCTGCCGTTACATTCTTAGTTCAAATTCTGCCGAGGTCGACTTTGCCTTTCATCCTTTCGAGGTCAATAAATTAAGTACCAGTTACACACTGGGGTTGATGTAATCGACTTAATCCCTTTGTTTGTTCCCTCTATGTTTAGCCCCTTGTGGGCAATAAAGAAATAAGAAACTGAAAGAAACCTCTGTGTGTGTGTGTGTGATATATTTATTTGTCGTCCATCACTGCTCGACGGCTGATGTTGGTGTGTTTGTCACCATAACTTAGCGGTTCAGCAAAAGAGGTTGATAGAATAGGTACCAGAATTAAAAAGGAAAGAAAAGAACTGGGATCAATTCATTCAACTAAAAATTCCTCAAGGTGGTGCCCTATCATGGCTGCAGTCCAGTGATTAAAGCAAGCGAAAGATAGAAGATATACTGAGTCAAAACAACACTTGTAACTGACTGCTGTTGAAATATTCCTGGGTAGTTTTATACCATGAATATGAGTAGAATTTTACACACACAGTTGCCTTATATATACTCATTAAATTCATATTCTAATGTACTGATAATAATCCTATTACATTTCTGGTTTCTATTCAAAACACTTTTGAACAATTACTGCAAACTTTTTTTTTTTTGACATTTAGGAAGGAAAAAAAAAAGGAAAAACAAAAAATAAAGAAAAAACGCCAAACTAGAGATAAGATAATTCTAAGATATACTTGATGTGATGATAATGAGCAAAAATGATATAAAGTGTATAGGAATGTTAGCATTAACTATTTCACCAAGAGAACATTTCTATAGAGCATAGAGAGTATGCTCTCCAAATGGAATTCAAATAAAAACGTAAATGCAATATAGAAGTGATATCATAAAGTCCATATCAAAGTCACATGCTGGTATCTAAATGGATATTTATCCAAATGGATACCAACATGAAAGCATGTGATAGAATTAATGGCATAGTTAATAAAATATAACACCCCTCCCTATATATATATATATCCAGTGTGTGCGTGTGTATTTATATACATATGCACATATACACTAAATTATACCCTGCTTTCTTTTTTTTTAAAGCAAACATTGAGCACATGATTATTTTGTAAATACTCATATTTTCATGCAGATGCCATCTCTCTCTCTCTCTCTGTGTGCACGAGCACTTTTCTGCTAAAATTAGTAAAGGAAATGACTCCAAATTAGAGAAATTGAACATTGCAATAATTAAAATTTTAGGATGTAGTTAGAAATTATTAGCTTATAGGAATTTGATAGCTAGTTTCAGGTAAAAGCTTTCAGTTTAATATAGCTTCCTTCAGCATTATTAATATAGCTGCATACCTGTGCTGTAGAAATTTGCTTGCTTCAAACAGTCTATTCTACGTGTAAAATTTTGGTTACTTGAAACTGGGCTTAAAATCAATCACAAAGAAATGAGAGCTGAAGCACT
>NC_043012.1:56075365-56095365 GCF_006345805.1 Octopus sinensis | reverse complement strand
CTTTCTTTATCTTTCTTTCTGCAGCCACTATTTGAACAGACTAGACTAGACACTAGTTACGAGAATCTAATTAAAGTGAGCATCAGTGCATACAAACTATTTTCTGTTTCTTCGTTCTGCCTTACTGACTGCGGTGATTGCAACAGCAGTAGCACCAGCAACAGGATCAGCAGCAGCAACATCAGCAGCAGCAGTTGTAGCAACACAAAGACTCGTTGTTCTGTAGCTGACTGTGAAATAAAAATACCTGAGCAGTAAGGTACTAAATAAACGAAGACTGGGAAGGGCTCGGATAGCCAAAGGCGTTCCCTTGGGGCCCTGGTGGCTCTGTTGCATCCTCCTGGCCATGTTGTTTCTGCTGCTGACATGTAGAAAAATTCTGTACCTGTTTTTGTTAGGACATCAGGCTCCCTCTGGTTATCTAAACCCCTCATGCGAACATAAGGATTGTTAAGTAAACTGTAGTTTTCAAAGGAAGCAAGTCCAACATAAAGTAGCCTGTTTTATTTTTGTATTAGAAAACATCTTCTATCGTGTTTCTCTGACAATTGGTGAGCTGAAACCTAATATAAAGACTGATATTGATAAGATAAAAATAGGAATGCATTGAAAATTGTTTGGAATTTTATCTACATAGATATTCACCACTGTTTATTATATTTTTTTCATTTCATTTTATTTATTTTTTTTTTTTGTAGTATTATGCTTAGTTGCTTATTTTATTGGGAACGTTTTAAACACACAGAACAATTATTGTTATGCTGCAATATCGTAAAAAATACTCCTTCAAAAGGATTAAAGCAATGTAATATTTTTGATAAAATATTGTTTATGAAATGTTTTTTCCTCACCTTTTTGTATTTTCTCTCCACTTTGTCAAATGGAAAGTTGTTTATTAAGAATATCTTTGTTTAATTGGTTGCTTCTCAGCCTCATACTACTCTACACTGGTTGTAATAAGCCAACAAGAGTGCCTTGTCTGGTTGGTTGTTCCGTCAGAAATAGCATGCAAAATCCCTCTTGTAGGTCCAGGCATGGCTGTGTAGTTAAGAAACTTGCTTTGCTACCATGTGATTCTGGAGTCAGTCCCACTGTGTGGCACCTTGGGCAAGTGTCTTCTATAGCCCTGGGCCAACTAGTCCCTTGTGAGTGGCTGTAGACAGAAACAGTGTGTGTGTCTGTGTGTCCACCACCACTTGACAACCAGTGTTGTTTGTTCACATCCTCATGACTTAGTGATTCAGTGAAAGGTACTGGATAATTAAGCAACAACAACACTAGCTATTCTGTATTGTTAAGTATCCTCTTACATCTTTAAAAGAGTCAGCAGGACATTGAACCTACCGATTCTGCTGCTTTTGGAATCTCTTTCAGAATCTCCTTGGGAAGAATTCACAAGATTGGTGTTTTGTAAATGAACTAATATTTGGCACCAGACTTTAACAGAACAGTAGATAATTATGGCAAAATTGTTAAAGCATTAGACAAAATGCCTTGTGATGTTTGTTCTGGGTATTTCCATTCTGAGTTCAAATTCCACTGACATTAATTCTGTGAATGATAATTTTTTTTTTAGATCAGTAAAGTACCAGTCAAGTACTGGGGTTGATTTAATCAGATGACCCCTTCCCTCAAATTCATGTTAGAAACTATTATGTACCTGTTTCTTACTGTTGTGAGTTGTACCTGTTTGCAGTGTCTATTTACTGCTTAATGGCCTGAGCCAGCAAGTACTGAATATCTTGGCTCTATAGGTACAACGTAATACTGATGACGAGTTGTAGGGGTTGATATCTTGTGTAGTTGTACAAGACTCTTATTAACTGACTTAACCTGGTTCCTCTCTAATGTTGTTTTTGAACTTTGACCTCAGTGTTCGAATGTAATAGTTTTAAACCAGTGAGGTAGTGGGGACCTCTATGCTGTTGCTCAGCCTTGAAATTGATCTCATTTCTACATCTTCATTTTATAAAGAAGTGCAGTGGTCCTCAACTGGGATCCACATGGCCTCTGGGGATCCGTACAAGATTTTGTTGTTAAAAATTATGTCCAATATTCCTAGAATACCTTTGGTTGTAGGTCTGCTTGGTTAATGTTGATATGGTGCTAAAATGTATCAATAGAAATTCTTTTTTTCTTTTTCTTTTCTTTTTTTTATTATTTCTCTCCAGCAAATATTTTCCCCTGTATATTTTGCTCAAATTACACTGGCTTTTCATCTCAAATCCAAAGTCAACAAAATAAGGTTCAAAAAATAATTGACTGGAGTTATTTCTGTTGACTCTCCCCTTCCTTTATAAAATTTCTGGCCTGGTGCCAATACAAGAAATGGTTATTTAGATTTACTGTTAATAGATTAAAAGAAACTAATTTATGTCTAAATACGATTGCTCCAATCAGGTAAATAAAACATATTGGATATGAGTGATTCTATGTAATTTGCTGTTGCTACAGGACTTGTTAAAACCCTATTGTATAATAACGAAGCGGTGAGAATAATTGCTACCGCAATACTTGTAGAGCCAAATAGCCAGTAATTTTCCTAAAGTACTTGTAAACTTTGATTGGTTGGCAAAAATGTATCATTCGTTAAGCTAAACAATACCTGTTGGCTGACTTCCCTCGTTTTTGATTATATTTCTCTTACAGACTTTGGCAAACCATGACATCAAATACTTCCAATTGTCATATTTACCTTTTTTTTTTTTTTTTGTAACTGTTACCTTACCTGACAAGTGATTTATGGTGTAAAACTGGTTATGATATAGGAGGATGTACTAGTTATAATTTCAGTTATTTAGTTTTAACTTGAGACAGATAAGAAACTTTTTTTTTTCTTGTTTGTTTTGTCTGGGAATCAACTGATCTGCCAAAAAAGTTAGGTATTGACTTTCCTCTTTGGTATATATGACATTAACTATTTTCCTTGGTGGCAAAGACCATCACTAAGCTCCTTGAAAATTAGTGATTGCATTAAACTTTTATGTCAATCCTTTAACCTGTATATTATCAACTCCTTCAAATCACTATTATATGTTGATGATATTTAGCCTTAGGCCAGTTCTGATCAAGCTGATCTACAGTCAATGGTATTGTAAATGTGGTAGGGGTGTGTGATAAGTAGCTTGCTTACAAACCACATGGTTCCAGGTTCAGTCCCACTGTGTGGCACCTTGGGCAAGTGACTTCTACTATAGCCTCAAGCTGACCAAAACCTTGTGAGTGAATTTGGTAGGTGGAAACTGAAAGAAGCCCGTCATATATATATATATATATATATATATATATATTAATATATATATGTGTGTGTATCTGTGTTTGTGCCCCCAACATCGCTTGACAACCGATGCTGGTGTGTTTACGTCCCCGTATCTTAGCGGTTCGGCAAAAGAGACTGATAGAATAAGTACTAGGCTTACAAAGAATAAGTCCTGGGATCGATTTGCTCGACTGAAGGCGGTGCTCCAGCATGGCCACAGTCAAATGACTGAAACAAGTAAAAGAGTATCTCATTTTTTTCTTCACACTCCTCTTACCTCTTTAAGATGGTAAGGTGTAACTTGTAGGAAATTTGGCTGCTATTTCTTAGTAGGTTGAGCAACTGCATATAAGTTGCTTTGTTGGGTTGTACTTTGTTTAGGGAGAATGGGTTTTAACTTCTTTGTCACTGTATTTCTATGAGTAGATTGTCTGGTTTCAGTGAAATTTAGATATAAAGATTTTATAGTTATAGCATAAAATCATAAAATATGTAACTATATACACACACTATATATCTAGATTTTGGAGTGATTTAGTAAAATAGCTGTAAATTTATATATATATTTTTTATATGGGAGTATATTATGTTTGTGTTGATAATTTAACCAATATCATTGCTGTTACAAGATTCCAATGGTGGTTTTAAATTCAACTATAAACATATTACTGTCTGGCAGCTTGGTATTAAAATGGTGAAGTTTTGAATTTCTAGGACAACATAGAAAGAGTCACAGTCTGGAATAGTCAAAGAAATAAGTAGAACTAACATATTGGTTAAGGTACGTGACTCTTGCACCAGACAATTTTAAAGGAATCTACATAAGAGGATTTAAAAAGAATCAAACCTCAGATACATATAATAGATTATCATATGTCGTATGCTGTAATGTACAGTTTTCAGTCTCTACTGTGTTTAACATTTTAGCATTTAAATCTGCCATATTCAGACTAAATATTCTGTTTCATGTTCAAACTGGTCAGATCCAGCATCTCATACCTACCCGGCAATGTCATTCTAAAAATCTACAATACAATTGAAATGCATGATTAATTAAAAATAATGTGAATAAATAAGCATTACATTTGACAGAATAATCTTAAAGCTAAAAGGTTAAAAGATGGACACTGAAAAAAAGTCTTACAATATTGATTGGATGGGGTCTGTACAAAATTAGTATGTGCAACACTTCAACACATGAAGTAAATATGAAACCCTGAACTCGATGGCCATTTACCTCTCTTAACAGTTCCATTATGTCAATGAAGATTAACCCTGCAGCATTCAGATTTGTCTGTCAGATGTAATGCTTATGTATTCATGTTCTGAATTAATCATGTATGTCTTGTAATTCCAAGATTTCAATGATGTGATTGTCTATTTTTCAGAATGACATTGTAGGATAGATGTAAGAAGTCAGATCTAGCCAGTTTAAACATAAAGCAGGTAGAATATTTGGGCTGGATATGACCAGTTTAAATGCTAATGGGTGAAGGTTTTTTTGGTCACTGTTGTTAACAGAACCTTGACTACAGCTGGAGATTAACCCATTAGTGCCCAGGTTTTTTTTTTTCTTTATTACCAATTTTTTTTTTAGAGTATGCTATATTTGAACAAAATTACTTTCAAAGATTTTCTTGACTTTATAGGACAGTTAGAACAATTATTTATACTGTATACAAATATAGGTTGGATATAAGTACCTACCAAAGAATTTTTGATTGAATAATAGATGAAACTGGGTGTATTCTTTCCCTTGAGATTTTCTCACTGTACTCTAAGACATCAGTGGTGCCAATATACATCAGATGGGTGTAATATTTGAAAGACACTCCAGTCTTGATGACTAGCTAAAGATATCTCAGGAAAATACAGGTGTTGCAGAAATATGATGGATTATCCTTCATCATCATCATCATCATCGTTTAACGTCTGTTCTCCATGCTAGCATGGGTTGGATGGTTCGACCAGGGATCTGGCAAGCCAGAAGGCTGCACCAGGCTCCAGTCTGATCTGGCAGTGTTTCTACAGCTGGATGCCGTTCCTAATGCCAACCACTCCGAGAGTGTAGTGGGTGCTTTTTACGTGCCACCGGCACTGCTGGTCCTAAAAACCATGGGCGCTAATGGGTTTTAAGAAAACTTCACTTTATGTGCAAAATACTGATATAAAGTTTGAAAAATCTGCCTGCTGCCAGAAGAATCATGCTTATTCAACATCACTTGTTGGAAGCATTGTAAAAGAAGAAAAGATGTTTGTCATTCCTTTGTCACATTCTACATAAAATGTGACTCATTTGGAAATCATGTTAGAGCTATAGTTGATCTGAAGTGGGTGTTATAAGATTCAAATGCTTGATGGCTTGATACTCCCTAGCTGCTTGCATTCTTTAACCAGGGTTTTCTACCACATGCATTTATGAATAAACATTTAATTATTCATATGTACATTCATTTATCATATGTACATTTGTATATGCATGTGTGTGCATAACATTATATTGCATGTAACATTGACATTAAAATGGTTTGTAGTTGTTGTTGCTGCTGTATAGTCCCAGGTTAGTTTTGATCAAGCAAACCTAAATAAATAAGCATTAGTCTGAATATGTATTGTTTTTCCTGTTCAATCTATTTCTGTACATATAGAGTTTAACCCCAGGTCATATTTAAATGTCAGTTATGATCAAAAGTATTCCAGTTATGACTATTTGTTTTTTTCAGCCATTATCTGATGTAACTTTTTTTCCTTAAGTTGGTAGGGTGTGATTTGAAGGATATTTGACTGCTATTTCTAGCTGCGATCACTTGATCAATTAGACCTAGCAAACAAACCTCAAAATTTTACCATACTGATTTAACTCATGTGTGGCATAGTAACATGAAGAGAGTGTAGGAGATGCATGACAGCCACAGTGCCTCTGAATAAAGTTACTTGATTAGCAAACAGACTTTGAAATTCTACTATAAATACATATGTTGGATAGTTTGTTTTATTATCAATATTGATATGAGTTCCTTTTAAAGGCCAATAAAACAGCAAATAGTGGTTTAAAAATATAACACAATGTGTTAGGGAATGTTATAAACCTTATTACCTACTTTAACTAATATTGTTTGTTTTGGTATGATCACAGTTGACTTAACTTAAAACTTATGTTAAAAATTCTTAATTTTTATAACTAAATAAATATTAATGTTGGTGAAGGAGTTTGGTTCTCAATCACATGATTTCAGGTTCAGTTCCACTGTATGGTATCTAGTGCAAGTGTCTTCTACCATAGTTCTGGGTTGACCAAAGCCTTGTGAGTGGATTTGTTGGTGAAAACTGAAAGAAGCCTGCCATGTGTGTGTGTCTTTGTCTTGGCATCGCATAACTGTCGTAAATGAATGTCATTCATTTCCAATATATTGCAAAAACATGTTTGGCCATGGGGAAATACTACCTTGCTTAGAGACAAGAAAGGCATTGGCTGTAGCGGGTCTGCCTCAATATATCCATCTAACCCATGTAAACATGGAAAAGTGGCCATTAAAACAATGATGGAGGTATCTGTAGTCTTAATCTGAATCTGTAATATAACTCTTATTTCAGTTGGCCATGCTTAAAAGACAGTTGTTGTAAATTATTGGAGCAAATGTCAAAGTTTCTACAGCTACTTGTTAACATATTTTA
This sequence comes from Octopus sinensis, assembly GCF_006345805.1. Classification (NCBI taxonomy): domain Eukaryota; kingdom Metazoa; phylum Mollusca; class Cephalopoda; order Octopoda; family Octopodidae; genus Octopus; species Octopus sinensis. The sequence goes on along the minus strand of NC_043012.1, from coordinate 56,088,431 downwards.
TGTAAAAGAATCTAAATAGAAATAATTATGTTGTGAGGAAAAAAATATTAGCCAACAACTACCATATTTACTTGTGTTTAGCATTAAATCTTGGTGCAAAATTTTTTCATTTCATTGTTTTAGCTTTGCCCCATGTATAGGTCACACCCTAGGTTTTCTTTATTTTTTTTCTGTTAAAATCAAGTATAAAATACTGTGACTTATTCATGAGTAAATATGGCAGTATTATTTTATTTAAAATCGCCATCTGTATATCATAGTAAATGTATATGCATCAATAGAAAGCACAATGCTGTGGAATTGTTTGAGATGATAAAAATCTCTTATAAACATTGCTGAAGTGATTCACAAGTGTACCAGATACATTTCACCTTTGTTGAGGTTTGTCAATACCTTGCATTCAAATGTCAACTACTTAAACGAAATTCAACCCTTGATACATAAAGAAACAGTAAATAAAATGTTCACTGCTATTGCGGAAGTTTGCTGGACTGTATAATTAATATAATTATTTTGGCAAGCACAGGAGACAGCTCCAGGCATGTTTTTAGTCCTATGATGTCATCAGTAAAGCACAGACTTCATCACACCTAGTGATGGAAAACTTATTTATAGAGTAACTGAAATGACATCTTTTATTTACCCTCATCACAACTAGATTATATTCTTAGCTAGCTACTCATCTAAGTCTAGCTAAGATAGGCTTGTACAAATAGACTATAGTAGAACTTACTGGTCTTGTATATTTCCCAACCTATTAACCATACAGTTAGCTCCTCTGCATCTACTATTCTTTGTTTAGATGTAAAGATTCATATTGGCTGTTTGAGTTCACATGTTGATTACATAGATTTGTAATAAATATTTTTTGATCATGATATATTTTATCTAATGTATTCCCGACCCCTGCTACTCTAGTATCAAATTTTACAAAGTAAACCAAATCTTATTAAAAATTGTGTATTGAGCATTTTTAATGCCCGAGATGTAAAACTCTTTGTTATTAAATGCCAAGTATTTACTTTACCTCATTACCACTCCCGATTATGTAAGTTTGCATGGGGTTTTAAAGACCAGCTGTTTTATTTGTGTTAATAGTTCTCCTAATTTAAGATTTAGGTTAAAAAAATGTAAATAAATATTGGTTTCAAATTTGGCACAAGGCCAGCAGTTTCAGTGGAAAGGCAGGGTTAATTACATTGATCCTGAAAGAATGAAAGGCAAAGTTGACCGTGGCAGAATTTGAACTCTGCACACCAGACCAGACACTTAGCAGCATTTTGTCCATCTTTACATTCTAACAGTTCTGCTGGCTTGCATATTAAAACACTATTATTATTGGTACATTCTGAGTTCAAATTCTACCTTTCATCCTTTCGGAGCTGATAAAATAAGTACCAGTTAAACACTGGGGTCAATGTAATTGACTCATCCCCTCCCACAAAATTGCTGCCCTTGTGGCAAAATTTGAAACCATTATCATTAAGCATTTTACATCTCTTTTATCTATAGAACATTATTATTATTATTATTTACATCATGTAATTTTAGAAACTACCTTTGACTTTTCCCATTCAGTGGGTTTTTAACCTTATATTTACATGTTTTTATTAATAGCTTTATCTACTTAAAGTTCCATCTTTAAAACCGAACTGTTATTATTGTGGTGGTGGGGAGGTGTCATTGTTACTGTTTATTATTTAATGTATTAAAGCATCTTCAATCAAATTATCTTTTGTTAATGAGAAAAATTGTTTTTTAAAATACTTTTAGGATTTTGTTTAGAATGTCTGCTGTACATGAAGTTCTGTTTATTTGTTAGTAACAAGTTACATCGCATAAACTAGAAACTGATATATTTCTTTTCGCGTCATAAAAAGCCCTTCCGCACTAACAACTAAAACAAAAGCTGCATTTATAAATGCCAACTACATTTTATCGTTCCCCAATTTTAGCCAAGAATTTTGGGTCTTTGACCCAATTCTTTTTTATCAACTTGTACATTCTTCTCACCCACTCTTCTCCTAATGGTTCTGTCAGCAACACTGCCTTGCTTGTTAGCAACTCTGTAAACAAATACCCTTTTCTTCTCAACAGTTAATTTTCTTATATCATCTCTTATTCATTATGTAAAGCCACCTACTTTCTCTTTTTAGCTGTAGAGCTGTAGCTAGTAGTCTGCCTGTGTCTGATTATATCTCAGCTAACATCCTTAAACAACTTGCTAAAATGCTCAGTTAGCATCCTTTAATATGTTCCATGTCTCTTCATTCCTCTCAGATTTTCAACTACTCTTCAGTTTTTTAAGGACTTCCTTTTAACTCATTGTTTCTTTAACCCTTTACTAGTCATAAATGCTATCTCTTGTAGTAGACTACTGATGTGTTTCTCTAAATTGAAAAAAAAAAAAAAGAAGCTCTGGCATGGATGTGTGGTTAAGAAGCTTGCTTCCCAACTGTGTGGCTTCAGGTACAGTGCCACTGTCTGGCACCTTGTGTAAGTGTCTTACTATTGCTCCTGTGGCTGACTGAAGCCTTGTGAGTGGATTTTAGTAGACAGAAACGGAAAGAAATGTGCCGTGTGTGTGCCCTTGTCTTGAAATCGTGTGATGATTGTAAGCAAGCTTCCTTGTCTTACAAGCAATGTTGTTAGTTTCCAGACTTTCATGAAAAGCATGTCCGGTCATGGAGAAATATTATTTTGCTTGGAAACGAGCAGCAGGAATGACATCTCGCCATAGAAAATCTGCCTCAACAAATTTCGTCTGACCCATACAAGCATAGAAAAGTGGATGTTGAAACAGCGGCAATGATGCTAGTGATGATCTCTAATATGATTAACTTTCTGATAAGAGATTTATGGCATGTAGTTATCATTTTTAATAGCCTTGATGAACTGTAATTGGGTAGGAAATGAGTTAATTGAACACCTGGGAACATTCCACAAGTACAACATCCCAGATATGCAAGGCTTCAGTCTGAACTAGGTCACACTATGCAGTAAGTGATTTATAGTTCTGTTCCAGTCAGGACTTGCCTACTGTATTTAGTTAATTGCTCAACCTTTTCTTATGTAGTCATAGGTGGTGGTGGTGGCTGCTGCAGAGATGAACAATATAAACTTGGCAAATTAAAAAACCTCAGTTTCCAAGGACTTAGAAATAAATGATTGGCTATTTCACAAGTAGTTTGTGCCTCATAAGGAAATTAATGGAACATTCATTCAACTGATCACCAAATTTTAGTTTTAAATTTTCATAATGCATCTGTGTTTCTTCGCTTTTCATCTCATGAAGACATAACAGTAAATATCTAACTCCACATCAGAAGGATTTTAAATCTAAAATTGGAAATTATTGAATGTCTTCTCTTACTGTAAACCCATTGCCATTTCATTGGGACCAGGTGAAGTTATACGTAATTATCTTATTTCCAGTATGCTTTTCTTTATCTTTTCGAAGGAGAAGCTTGGTCCGATATGAGTTAGCATCGGTTCTTTTCATGGTATACAGACCTGTCTTACTTTATGAATGACATTTAATTATCTGTTTAGTCAGATATTATTGTGTGTCACGTTGTCCAGGAGAAAAGGAAGTTTTTGGTCATAGCAATTAATTAATAAGGCAGAGATTTGAAATGATGAAAAGATTTTAGCTGAGCTTCTGCTATTATGATGCTAAATGTTCAATTAATTATTGGACCTCTGTATATGAATGCAAATGAAAATGTTGCAAGTGACCATATGAATTGATATCCTTCCTCATTATCTTAGCTGTAGTTGTCAATTAATTTCCCAACATCTGTCTAGAGTTATCTCTCTCTCTCCCTCTTTCTCTGCACCTATCTCTCTCCATTCATGATCTGCAATTAATTATCTTCTTGTCTACCAAATATACCAACAACAATATTTACAAGTTACATTTTACTTTGTTACCTTAGCAGATATATATATATATATATATTTTTTTTTGCTGTTATATATAGATATAACAGATGTCATAGTTGTATCTGCAGTCATGCCAAAAGTTTGGAACATAGGTCTGAAAATAAGAAATTTTATATTAAATGCCCAAAGTTATATTGGGTCAGAGTATATATAAGGCATAACAATTTTAACTTTCTCACTGTTCACTCTCTTTCTCTCTCTCTCTCGCTCTCACCGTTCTCTCTCTCTCTCGCTCTCACTGTTCTCTCTCTCTCTCTCACCGTTCTCTCTCTCTCTCTCTCACCGTTCTCTCTCTCTCTCTCTCACCGTTCTCTCTCTCTCTCTCACCGTTCTCTCTCTCTCCTCTCTCACCGTTCTCTCTCTCTCTCTCTCACCGTTCTCTCTCTCTCTCTCACCGTTCTCTCTCTCTCTCTCTCTCACCGTTCTCTCTCTCTCTCTCTCACCGTTCTCACCGTTCTCTCTCTCTCTCTCTCACCGTTCTCACCGTTCTCTCTCTCTCTCTCACCGTTCTCTCTCTCTCTCTCTCACTGTTCTCTCTCTCTCTCACTTTCTCTCACCATTCTCTCTCTCACTCTCTCTCTTTCACCGTTCACTCTCTCTCTCGCACCGTTCTCTCTCTCTCTCTCTCTCTCCGTTCTCTCTCTCTCTCTCCGTTCACTCTCTCTCTCTCTCCGTTCTCTCTCTCCCTCTCTCCGTTCTCTCTCTCTCTCTCTCACCCGTTCTCTCTCTCTCACCGTTCTCTCCCTCTCTCTCACCGTTCTCTCCCTCTCTCTCTCACCGTTCTCTCCCTCCCTCTCTCTCTCTCTCACCGTTCTCTCCCTCTCTCTCTCTCACCGTTCCCTCTCCCCCCCTCTCTCTCTAAGTTTTTTTTAAAAAGTTATTTCTCTTCATTCCAATACTCTCAAAGTCTAATGCCTCATCCTCATCAACATACCTCTTCACACAACACTCTAGCAGTGTGAAGCATCATGCTTCAGACATCTGAGCTTAATATAGTTTCTTAAGTACAACCAAACCAATTCATCTTTTTGTTAATTGTCCACCCTCACATATCCACCGTTGTTGATAATAATTGTATGTTAAAGTGGTAATAAAGAAAACCTTATCTGCTATAGGCATGAGACCTGAAATTTTGGTGGAGGGGACTAGTTGATTAAATCAATCTCAGTGTTTCATTGGTAGCTATTTTATCAACCCCCGAAAGGATGAAAAGCAAAGTCAACTTCAGTGGAATTTGATCTCGGAAAGTAAAGACAAGTGGAATACTGCTAAAGCATTTTGCTTGGCATGCTAATGGTTCTGCCAGCTTGCCACCTTAATAATAATAATTGATAATAATAATAACTAATAATGTTAATAATAATAATAATTTATGGAGATAGATGTAAGCTTTTCATGAAAGTGAAAATACAATTAGATGAGCGTGATGTGATATTTGATCAAACAGATTGATTTTGTTTATTGTATTGAACAATAGTTGGGTAGTCCTTTTGTTTCCATGTTCAAAATGAAAACTACACAGGAATGCAGAAATTCAATGCAGGATAGTTCTGTTGAAATTTCGAACTTTTGCAGAGCTGTGTGTTTCTCATTTTGAACCCGAAGAAATCATACTACCAAAATATTGTTCAATGAAGAAAGATCAGTCTGTGTTTTATTACACTCTACTTATCGTGTATTATTATTATTATTATTATTATTATTATTATTATTATTATTAAGGCAGTGAGCTGGCAAAATCGTTGCAGTCCTGGGCAGAATGCTTAGCATGTATTTATGTTCTGAGTTCAAATTCCACCAAAGTTACTTTGCCTTTCATCCTTTCTAGGTCAGTAAAATGGACACTGGGGGTCAATGTAATTCACTTAGCCCCTTCCGCAAATCTATTGGCCTTATTACCAAAATTTGACACCATTATTGAAAGTGGCGAGCTGGCAGATTCGCTAGCACACTGGGCAAAGTGATTAGCATTTTTGTCTGTTTTGCATTCTGAGTTCAAATTCCACCAAGGTTGACTTAGCCTTTCATCTTTTGGGATCAATGAAATAAGTACCAGTTACACACTGGGGTCGATGTAATTGACTAGCTCCCACCCCAAAATTTCAGGCCTAGTGCTTATAGTAGAAAGGATGATTATTATTGTTTATTGTTGTTGTTTAATATTATTATTATTTATTTTTCAGGTTAAAGGGGAGGCTAAATGACCAGCAATGTCAGCTGTGGCCATTTTAACATGTACACCAAATTCACACCCATTCCTAGCACGGCACATAACTCTTCATGAACCAGTCAAAGTGGGTAGATCTGTTGCTAGGGCACGTCCATCACCCAGCAATGGCACATTTGACTGCAAAGTTCTGTCAAGGAACCATGCTATTCTCTGGTACAAGAATGGAAAGGTAAGTGATATGCTTAATAAATTTTAATAATTTTCTGACATGCACAAAGCCAGAAATTTGAGGGTTGGGCTTGGTTGATTTAACTGTTCTCACTATTCTACTGACAATTGCTTTGATTAGTTGTGCTGCACACCTCATTAGTAGGGTGTGGAAATATTTTGATGGGATGTGGGCTATGTCATTCATCATCATTGTTTAAAGTCCGCTTTCCATGCTAGCATGGGTTGGACGATTTTGACTGAGGGCTGGCGAACCAGATGGCTGCACCAGGACCTAATCTTGATCTGGCAGAGTTTCTACAGCTGGATGCCCTTCCTAACGCCAACCACTCCAAGAGTGTAGTGGGTGCTTTTTACGTGCCACCGGCACGGGGGCCAGTCAGACGGTACTGGCAATGACCTCGCTCAAATCTTTTTACACATGCCACCACCACAGGTGCCAGTAAGGTGACAACAAAAATTTGCAATAAAGTTATATATATATATTTTCAAAAGATTTATATAATGCATATATAAAGAACTCCATCGGTCATGAATGACCATGGGATTGCACCTAGAAAGTTCCCCTCTGAGGCACAAGTCCAGGCAAGGTTCTTTGTGGAAGACTAGCAGTCACCCATGCATACCAAACCCCACCCTCCACTGATGTTATCCAAGGGAAAGGCAAAGGCCAATACAGCTTGGCACCAGTAACGTTGCAACTCATTTCTACAGCTGAGTGAACTGGAGCAATGTGGAATAAAATGTCTTGCTCAAGAACACAACACACAACCCAGTCTGGGAAATGAACTCTCTACCTCATGATTGTGAGTCTGATGGTCTAACCACTGAGCCACACACATGCTATATACTCTGACCATTCATTGTGGAATTTGTGTTCAGAAAATCAGTGTGCATGGGACAGAGTTCGTTGTTTGTTCCTTCTCGAGCCATGCCTGGCTCATAAGGGCCGGTTTCCTTGGCATATAGGTTCCTCACCTGGACGGGACACCGGTCCGTTGCAGGTGAACTGCAAGATGCAGGAGGAAAGAGTGAGAGAAAGTTGTGGCGAAAGAGTCAGCAGAAGTTCGCCATTACCTTCTGCCAGAGCCATGTGGAGCTTAGGTGTTTCACTCATAAACACACACATTGCCTGGTCTGAGATTCGAACCTGTGATCCTGCGACCGCAATTCCGCTGCTCTAACCACTAGGCCATGTGCCTCCGTGGGACAGAGTGGTTGTGACAGATTGGTTAATTACAAGGTTGATTATTCTGTAGCAGGGGATTTAGTCTTGATTTGACTCCAGTGAATATCTTAAAGTTCTGAGTTCGAATCCCCTCCCTAATCAAGGCTGACCTCACCTTTCATCTTTCAGAGTCAATAAAAATAAAGTACCAACAAAGTACTGGAGTTTACCTAATTGATAATACCATCCCTCCTCCTCAATAACTTTGTGGCCTTTTGTGTTTGTTAAAGATCAATATTTATTAATTATAAATTAATGGAATTCTGCATTCCATATTTTGGAACCAATCAGTTAATGAAATGGTTTGAGGATCAAATTTAGAATAGATCAATTTATTTCTGCTACTTTCTGATTTATGTCTTTTGTATAGGTTCATTTTGAAAATATTCCTTGTAGTATTGTATAGTATAGTTGTGTGGTAGTGTGGAGGTTGTGTACTTCTTTGGTAGATTCTCTTCTTCTGTGTCCTCAGTAAGAGAGATGTTTAACTCAAAATTCACCTCAATTGAACAAACCTCTGGTTGGAGGTATTCAGGATATGACCCAAGGAAGTACTATATCTCCCCATTAACAAAAAAGTTAAAATTGGTATGAGGGAGATTTAGCTGCTATTTCTAGCCACTTTTTGGTCAAGGTTGATGTATTAAACAACAACTTGGTATGCTAACTACTGAGAACACCTCACTGTGTGTGTTAGACATGCTAGAAATACCAGCTAGATCTTGCTCGTGTTACACCTGATAGTTTTTATGAAAGAAGGTACTTGAAAATGTATTCTGAGATATATATATATATATATATATATATATATATATATCATCATCGTTTAACGTCCGTTTTCCATGCTAGCATGGGTTGGACAGTTCGACCGGGGTCTGGGAAGCCAGAAGGCTGCACCAGGCCCAGTCTGATCTGACAGTATTTCTACAGCTGGATGCCCTTCCTAACACTAACCACTCTGTGAGTGTAGTGAGTGCTTTTTACGTGCCACTGGTACAGGGGCCAGAGGTGGCTGGCAAGCGGCCACGATCGGTTGGTGCTTTTTACGCGTCACCGACACGGACGTCAGTCAGGCAGCGCTGGCATCAGCCACGTTCAGATGTTAGTTAGTTAGTTAGTTAGTTAATTTGGCTCAAAAGCAAATAGCAAGGCCATGTAGTGGGACATGGAGTTAAGTACAGGGTGGTGTTCATGTAAAGAGTTCAGGCCACTTGAGGTCAAGGGAGGCTTTGAACAAAGCGGTCGTCGGCATCTTCACCATCTCGTCTGGCAGCTTGTTCCACGGATCCGCAACCCGGACGGAGAAAGCTCCTCTCCTTCGATTGAGATGAAATCGTCGCAGGTAGAGCTTTTCGGAATGACCCCGCAGCCGACGCTCTGGAGCAGGAGTGCAGAACAGCTCTTTCGAGAGGTTACGTGCCACCGGCACGGGTATCTTAACTACAATATATATATATGCCTAAAGCCAGGATAGACATACCTAGAATACCTTTAGTAATAGTTTCAATGATTTATCAATGCATTCTGCTCGCTATACTATGGTTGCTCAATGCAGAGTAGGCTTTGCTGAACATGAAACCATATAACAATCATTTAATGCCCATTTCTCCTTTCCATGCTTACACGGGTTATACTAGTGATTCTTAATTAGGGTCCTCATGAACCTCAGTGAGGGAAAGGGGTCCATATATGATTTTGTCATTAAAATTTATGTGCAGTAAATTAATTATAATTCTGCAATACATAAAATATTAATTTTTTTTTTTATATAGTTCCTAATATTTATAGAAATACAATAGGATTTAAAAGAAACTTCAAATGAATACTCACACATGCACTCGCTCGAGTCTTTCAGTTTCTTTTTAACAAATTCACTCACAATCCTTTGGTTGGCTCCATGCTATAGCAGAAGACACTTGCCCAAGGTGCCACACAGTGGGACTGAACCAAAAACCTCGTGATTGTGAAGCAAGCTTCTTAACCACACAGCCACTAGAGACATTCACACTCTAATAGAGGACAAAGACCACTTGACTATATTGATCATTATTAGTTGAGACATGAGATTGAGGAACTACCAAAATTAATGGGGTGCTAGCAGTGGTGGTGGTGGTGGTGGTGGGGTGGGACAGATTCCTAGCAGAGCTTGGTGAAATCCAGCTCATTTGTGGCCATTTGAAGAAAATGGTTTTGCTAAACAATAATATATATAAAAATCAATTAAAATGAAAAACCAAAAAATTGAAGGATCGAAGGATTTTGCTGCTGATTGCATTCTTTTTGACAGAATGTCTTCCAAGTGGCTGCATTTCCTTATTGTGCTCTTTGACTGTACGATAGAAATTATTCCGATATTGGTAGTAAATGTTGATGATGTAATATTTGTATGATTATTTGGTGATCATTATGTAAAATCCATTGATAAATCCTTAGTAACTTAAGACTCTTGTCTTTGAAATCTTGAAGCAAAACTTTAAGCTGGAAATCAATAGTTACCAAGCAACAAACAACTGTAGATTTCAAGGAAGGAAAAAGTTAATTAATGCTGAAAATAATTTTTTTGATTTGTTTTGCTTTTTGTTTTTAATATATGGGTCAACTTTTATTTAGACAACTATTTATTATTTATCTGTTTATCTTTCTATTCTTCCGTATTGATTGGTGCATTATTTATTCTTGTTTGGCAGAAGGAAAAGAAAGTTTACGATCATTCTTCTCTCATGCCTCAGTTCACCTAGATGTAGACTAAGAAGTTGGCTTTTATTGGAAAGTTTAACTATAATATGAAAGGCAGGCAGCCTAGTTATTGATACAGAGATTCCTCCCCTCTCTCTCTCTCACATCTACTCAAAATAAGAGATTCTTTTTCAAGTTGGAAACTAGTTTCAGCACCAGGCCTCATGCATCTATGTAATTTGTGAAACAATCAATTTTTATATAAAGCCTCATTAGTATCGTTCATTGTTAGTATACAGCTAAATATTTGTGGTGCAGTTTCCTTTTAAAAGACCAGCTGTTTTCTTTTTTTCTTTATCTCAAATTAAATTTCTATAATTCATATACATTTTTTTAAAATATCTTTTTTAAATATTTATAAAATCTTTATTATAAATATTCCTAGTTGCATAATTTGTAAACATTTCGCTATCACTTAATTTGAATGTTCCACTTGGCATCTTTCCTTTTCGGTGAGTGCCAATTAGTGTATTTGCTCAGGGAGCAAAATGCCAAGATAGTTTTATTTTAAGTTCAACACTTGGTTGTTAACTAACCAGTGATCACATCTCCCCCCCCCCATATATATATGTGGGGGAGAGTTATGAGAGTGTCTGCTCACAAGTACAGCATCACCCAGTGAAAGCATGATGCTGATAGCAAGACCTCTTCACCTGTGATCGATGGCTGTAGTTTATTTCTCTACCGTTGTCTTTTAGCATCTATGTTCCATACTGGGTGGCACGGGTTGGTTGAATGGTTTGACAGTATCTGATTGGCCCAAGAGCTGCATTGCGCTCCATTGTCTGCCTGGTTTCTACAATTGGATGCAAGAGAGACCAATAGAATAAGTACTAGGCTTAAAAACGAAAATGTACTGGGGTTGATTTAGTTGACTGAACTTTTCGAGGCGGTGCCCCACCCTGGCCTCAGTCCGGTGACTGAAGCAGGTAAAAGATGAATGGAAAAGATATTATTATTAAGGTGAAGAGCTGTCAGAATTGTTAGCATGCCAGGTAAAATGCCTAGCAATATTTTGTCCGTTGCTATGTTCTTAGTTCAAGTTCTGCCGAGGTTGGCTTTGCCTTTCATCCTTTCAGGGTCGATAAATTAAGTACCAGTGAAACACTGGGGTTGATGTAACTGACTACTCCACTCCTACCAAATTTCAGGTCTTGTGCTTTTAATAGAAATGATGATGATGATGATTGTTATTATTATCAAGGCGGTGAACTGGCAGAATCTTTAGTACACTGGGCAAAATGCTTAGCAACATTTCATTCGTCCTTCCATTCTGAGTTCAAATACCATTGAGGTTGACTTTGCTTTTCATCTTTTCGGGATTATTGAAATAAGTACCAGTTATGCACTGGTACTGATGTAATCGACTAGCCTCCTCCCACCACAATTTTAGGCTTTGTGCCTATAATAAAGATTGTTATTATAATATACTTTATTTGGTTATGCCATTGAACTATCAACATCTACCGCATCTGGTTGGTCATACAAGCACACCCACACAATATATGCACACACATGTGTACATGCAATGAGCTTCCTACAATTTCCATCCTCCATATCTACTCACAAGGCATTGGTCAATCTGGAGCAATAGTAATAAACACTTTGCTATGCCTCTGCATATATATATATATATATATATATATATATATATATAATATATATATTTGTAGTGCAGTATATAGATTGATGGAGGGATCCTGTGGAAATCACAGAAAGTTCCTCTAGTGGACCCGGCTATCATACCACACAGTAACTCAACAAGGAGGAGTATAATGTAAAATTCTATACAGCTGAAATGAAGGAGATCTAATCTATGAAATTATTTCATGAGAAGTGTAAAGACCATAAAAAGGCAGGAGGTATGAGAGGTTAAATAAATATATTCACTTCACATATCTACTGTTTTTCTGCCCTTTTATTGTGTATGTCATATATATATATATATAGGTGTGTGTGTATATATAATATATATATATATATATATATATATATATATATATATATATATATATATATTATATATATATATAGGTGTGTGTGTGTGTATATATTATATATATATATATAGGTGTGTGTGTATATATATGGATACTGAAGGTGGTGTTAAGGATGGTGATAGTTTTTGGGTACTAGTGGTGATGATGGTTGTGTGTGTGTGTGAGAGAGTGTCTCATTCATTCATAGATGTAGATTTAAAGAAAACTGATATCACTTCTAGAGCTCGCCAGAAAGTCTTAGAATTCTTTTAATTTATTTTAATCTATATTTACTACTAATTAAACTTAAGTATTTTTGAAGCTAATTGCTGTAAAAGTATATTTCCTTTTGATTCTTAGATTATATGCAGGAACAACCTAGATCTTGATTTAGTCTTCACGTGTTTTTATATATTTATTTGTTTGTTTACGTTTGCAGTGATGTTATTTAATTCTGTCCACATTTTCTCAGATGAATTATCACTGCCGGACTTTTTTCTAGTTTTCTTGACTATAAACGTCCTCTGTTGAGTTTTTAGCTTTCATGTATTATTTCAATCCCTCTTAGTTTCTATTGTCTTTACACGTGTCCAGTTTCTCTGTCCATTTCATGACTTCCCTTATCACCATCACTATCTTTGCTGCCAGCACTACAACTGGCATTATCTCTGCCAGTAGCACCATCACACCACCATTATCATTGCCTTCATTAGCAATTCCAGCACCACAGCTAGTATTATCACTGCTAGCATCATCATCATCATCATCACCACAACCACT
>NC_043012.1:56022865-56072865 GCF_006345805.1 Octopus sinensis | reverse complement strand
ATGAAAACTAATAAATTATAAAATAAAGTGAAACTGACATTGACTACAGCAGGTGGTAGTAGCATTAGTGCATTACCTTGCTGAGCTGGTTTCAATTCCCCTTGTAGTAAAAGCTATTTGCAATAATTCAGTCTCGTTTCCTCTTCCAAAGTTAAGATCTATGTCTCATCTACTTGCGGCTCTAGAAATCCTTGTAACCTTTTAATAACGAACAGAACAAAACAAAACAAAAAAAAAAGGTGGGGGTGGAAACAAGCGTTATGAGAAAATATAGAACAAAATGTCAAGTGCCAAGTTAAGTGCATTACAATATAGAATATTGTCCCTTTATGTTCTAAGTTCAAATCCTTCCAGTTTCAGTATAATAAAATGCCAGACAGTGGTATAGTGGACTCAAGAGGTTACGAAGGTGATGAAAATGTTCTTATATACTCACTTGATATTATTTTCTCATATGTCATTTTGTAATGGAAGCTACACTTTAGTTTGTTATGGAAATGTATGTGTGTGTTCTTGAAATATTTACTATCTTGTTTCATTCAGTGGACTGTGGCCATGCTGGAACACATCTTTGAAGGGTTTTAGTTGAAAAAATTTATTCCAGTACTTATGTTTTTTTCTTGTTTTTGGTTTTATTTTTTTAATCTGGTACTTCCTCAACCCCATGGTTCTGCTTTCAGTCTTACTGTGCGACACCACGGGCAAATGTCTTCTGTTATAGCCTCTGGCCGATCAAAGCCTTGCGAGTGGTTTTAGTAGATGGAAACTGAAAGAAGCCCATTGTGTGTGTATATATTTATTGTGTGTGTGTGTGCATGCATGTGCCTTTGTGCCTGTGTTTGTCCTCCTTACCTGCTCAACAACCAGTGTTGGTGAGTTTACATCCCTGTAACTTAGTTTGGCAAAAGAGACTGATAGAATAAGGATCAGGTTTTATAAAAAAGAAAAAATCAAGTACTTGGGTTGATTTGTTCAACTAAAATTCAAGTTGGTGCTCCAGCATGGTCACTGTCTAATGACTGGAACATGTAAAAGAAATAAAAGGTAAAGAATATGACAAGCTTCCATGCAATTTCTGTCTACCGAATTCACTCACAGATAATTAATTTGCCTAGTGCTATAGAAGACACCTTTTCTAAGGTGGCACATGGTGGGACTGAACCTGAAACCATGTTGTTGATAAGCCAGCTTCTTAACCACTCAGCCTTATTTGAGAAGCAAAAGAAAACAAACTTCTGAAATAATCTTTTTAATACTATAATATTGTAATAGTATGGGAATTTTTGTGTCTATTTCTAGAACAGGGAAGAAAGCAAAAATGGAGCTTTCAGTTTTTAACCATCTCGTAATGTTTTTGCTCACCACCCCCTGCCATGTATTTTTCTCGATGGGATATGGGTTAAATGAGAATTTGAAGCAATGTTCTGTGGTTAGGTACCTTCCCTGTCATCAACATTTACCTGTTTTACTGGTTAGGCATTTTCTGTTCCAATAGTTGGCCATCTGTTGCTCAGTGTCACACAAAAATATGCTGAAAGTAAACAGGTGTGAGCATATATATACATACATATGCACACACACCCACAATCACTCACATGCACTCACATATGCACATATGCACACATACACTCACTCACTCACTCACATATGCACACATACACTCACTCACTCACATATGCACACATACACTCACTCACTCACATATGCACACATACACTCACTCACTCACATATGCACACATACACTCACTCACTCACATATGCACATATACACTCACTCACACACTCACTCACATATACACTCACTCACACAATGACACACACACACACACACACTCACATGCACACAATCACACACACTCGCATGCACACACTCACACACACACACACACACACACACACACTCGCATGCACACTTGCATGCACACATGTGCACACACACACACACACTTGCATGCACACATGTGCACACACACACACACACACACACACACACACACACACATGAACACGATGGGTTTCTGAATAGTTTCGGTCTACTAATTGCATGCACAGGCCATCGATCAGTGTGAGAGTATTAGTGAGCTGCAGACCAACTGTTACTGATCACTATACAATATTGGCCTACCACCAGTTTGAACGTTTTGAGTTCAGATATACTGCTACTGTTTCACTATGTATTTAGGTTGCACCCTTAATTCTGCACTTGAGTTCATAAAACTGTTGGAGATGGGGACACCAAATCCTCTGGTATCCAAGCAGGTGGACCCTGGCTGCCTTCAAACTGGAGCTATGTGTATATTTCTCTAGTCTTCCTACTAGTCTTTGGAGGCCCTTAAAAAAATTAAGGATTATGGGAGATGCCCCTCCCTTCTAGATGGTAAAAAAATAACATTTGGGGTTGATTGTGATAGAATAACATTCTCCCCCTTTTGTATAAGGTGTCACTGGTTCACAGGGAAATCAGTCTCGAATATGGCATAATGGTTAACCAGAAGTTATTATATTTGACTAAATTTTTGTTCACCATAGCCAGCTGTTATTTGAGTAATTAGGTAAAAAGTAGAGGATTTATGTAATTAGTATGTGAGAGTAATACCTGTAACTCTAATATTAAGACTGTTAATTACTAAATGAGTAATATAATTGATGAAGCTTCTGTGTATATATATATATATATATATATATATTATATATAATATATATATATATATATATATATGTATGTTAATGATGTCATTATCCGTCTACTGTCTATATCATCAACTTTTGGAGAACAATTGGATTGATCTATTAGTCTATCATATTAAAAGTGCTTGAAGGCTGAAAGGATTGACCTCTTCAAGAATATGTATACTTTTCTGTCTGTTCAAATTCAGATGCTTTTTTCCCTTTTTTGTTAACCATATTTCTCATGAAATATGCTGCCTTTGTGAAGGCTTGTGGCTTAGTGGTTAAGAGTAGGGTTGTGAGTTTGATTCCATGTGGCATGTTGTGTCTTTTGTGTCCTTGAGCAAGATACTTATTTCATGTTGCTCCAGTTCACTCCAAGTACAACTTCAAATGCAAGCTGTACTTGTACTGCCATGGGTCAGCCTTGTCACATTCTGTGTTGTGCTGAATCTCCTTGAGAATTAAGGGTATGCACATATGTGGAGTGCTTAGCCATTTGCATGTTAATTTCGTAAGCAGACTGTTCCGTTGATCAGAACTGCCATTTCAAGTTTAAGCACTGTTCTTTGTTTCAATTAATTTGTCAGTTAATTAATCTGGTGTTTGGAACATTAATTAACATAAAGTGATCTAAATTAAATCTTATCAAACTTGTAAAACAGGACGTTTGTATCATAGAACCAAAGGTGTTTTCAGGTGGGTTAAAGATTCTGTTTCGTTTTATTGTTGGTGCTCTTATTGCCAATTGCTGTTAACAAAAAATTCTGGTGATTTTTAAAAATTGTTGTATATTAAGTCCCTCTGTTGTTCTGAGATTCTTTTAAGAGAATGACTTGGGGAAGGTGGCAGGAAACATGCAAGAATTCTTGCTGTATCTTTTATTGTTTGTTTGTTTGTTTGTTTGTCATTCGACTGTGGCTATGCTGGGGCACTGCCTTGAAGAGTCTTTAGTTGAATTAACCCCTGTACTTTTTTTAAAGCCTAGTACTTATTTTGTCTGGTTATTTTGGTGAACCATTAAGTTAGGGGGATGTAAACAAACCAGCACCATTTGTCAAGTGGTGATGGGGGAACTGCGCACACGCGTGCACACACACACACAACGGGCTTCTTTTCTGTTTCTGTCCACTAAATCCACTCACAAGTCTTTAGTTGGCCTGAGGCTATAATTGAAGACACTTGCCCAAGGTGCCACGCTGTGGGACCGAACCTGGAACTGTGTTCTTGGGAAGCTAACTTCTGACTACACAGCCACATCTCTACCTTTGAAAACTTTGTGAAGCAACGCGAGAATATTTGATGTAGTAAGCCCCTAGAAACTGAAATTGAAATTACAACCATACTGATGGGAAAAATCATTTTATGACGAATTCTGATAAAAAAAAAAATAATAGAGAGCAAGGGAGACAACCTCGAAATGTTAATTAACATTTAATATAAAACACTTCTTTCTGAAGTGAGTCTAATCTTAAACAGTATGGGAACAATTCCAGACATATTCTGGTCTTCTTTGCTTTCCTCAACAAAATATAGTGTAGATATTAAAATGTATTCTTTAGCTTTGCTTAGTGTTTTGTTTTAAACTGTTTTACACTCATTTGTCTATGTTGACATGGATAGAGTTGTTTTATAGACATTTAAACTTTGTATACCCTGAGCAAGAAATGTTTCTAACGTGGATGT
Organism: Octopus sinensis; assembly: GCF_006345805.1. Lineage (NCBI taxonomy): Eukaryota > Metazoa > Mollusca > Cephalopoda > Octopoda > Octopodidae > Octopus > Octopus sinensis. Next base: position 56,068,510 of record NC_043012.1, on the reverse strand, counting down.
TTTTTGTCAGTGCTATTGTGTTTTCCAACTTACCTTTTTAAAAAGAAAAAAAAAGAGTTATGTACCTTGGCAGGGGATGTGTCATGCTGGTTTTGAAACTATAGCCCTTAACACTATTGAAGTTTATTCTGGCAGTTTTAGAAGCTAATGGAGCTTTTATGCAATTGTTGACCTGCCAGAAATAGCAGTAAGATCTTCCTCCTAATCATATTCTATCATTTTTGAAAGGGGAAACGTGCTATATAATGTAGTCGTCGATACACTCTACTGATAAAAAGACTAGTTGGCCATGATTAGAACACCTTTGATCATATAGGTCTGCTTGGGCTGGGCCCATGAAGGAGCCCACCACCACCATCATTATCTGATGGTTTTAACTAAGATTTGAATTCCTGTTCTTGTTAGTAAGTAGCCCAGCACATATTTTGCCTTAGCTTAAGTGAAAGCGTGATTGACCTTGCAACCCTTTCTAGGTGAGCATCCCTAATCCTGCAGGCTTGTAAGTGCTGGTACCACATAAAAAGCACCTGTGCCAGTGTTGCATAAAAGCACCCAGTATACTCTGTAAAGTGGTTGGTATTAGGAAGGGCATCCAGTCGTAGAAACCATGCCAAAACAGACATGGAACCTCAACAGCCCTTCAGCTAGTCAAATCTTCCCAGCCCATGCCAGCATGGAAAATGGATGTTAAATTATGATGATATATGAGGATAATATTGATGATGATGATGATGAATTTAGTGATGATGGTGATGATGAAGCTGTAACTTCTTAAATTGAAAAGCTCAGCATTGTTAAATACTCTTAAAGAATTACCTTTGTGATAATGTAATTTCGTTAATCATATAAAGAATTTGATCTCAGTTACTGCTTCGAGTGCCTCATTGTTATATATTTCTATCAGAAGGAAAAAAAAAAGGAAAAGCCATTTTGTGTAATTAACACAATAGTTAGTATTGATTAGATTGAGTTTAGCTTTAAGCTCTCCACATCAAGAATGAAAATAAATGTTAGCAGATCTGTCTTAACAACAACAGTTTGTAGAGTATAAATTGAAGTTGCTTGTTTTTGTTGTCTTAAAATAATAAGCAGCATAGCTGCAGTTGTAGTGAACCAGATTAAGGTTATGACTATGTGGTTAAGAATCTTGCCTTGTAACCATGTGGTTTGGGGTTCAGTCCCACTATACAGTGTCTTGGGCAACTGTCTTTTACTATATGCCTGGGCCAATCAATGTCTTGTGAATTTGATAGATGAAAGCTGTGTTGAAGCCCCTCTGTGTGTTTGTGTGTGTGTGTGTGTGTTGATTCTTTCTTACTGATTAACAACCGCTGCTGGTCTGTTGATGTTCCTATAGCCTAGCTGTTTAGCAACAGATACTGATGAAATAAGTACCAGATTTGTTCGACTAAAACCGCTTCAAAATGGTGCTCCAGCATGGCCACAATAAAATGACTGAAACAAATATGATTAAAGATACCAAAACAAAAAAAATTAAAAAATCAAGTGTAACCATTTTTATCTGGTAGTCAATAGCGTACACAAAGCTGCTTTACTCAAAGAGCTTCTCACTTTAAGATGATATGATGTGATTCAAGGAAGATTTGGTTGCTATTTCTTTGCATCTCCAGTGACGTCATGGAGACATCTGTTTAAATTTCCTTGTTTGGCTCGTCCAACTATCGCTAGATAAATGTGTAGGAACGGCTGTCCTAGAATTAATATAGATAGAAATAAGACTGTAATATCATCATTGAATATATCGGTCTTTTATTTGATTAGATCTGCAGATATTTATTCTTGAGCAGAAAAGAAAAATCAGATTAAAAAAATTTTTTTTTTAATGAGAATATCAAGAATTTGTAAGAAAATCTGATTTATTTAATCAAGGTAGAGGAATGTCTACTTCCCAACTTGGTGGTTCGTGTGGATGAAGGGAGATAACTCGTGAAGTGTTCGCTGGTATTTTACAAGTTATTTTTCTCGTTTCTTTTTTTATGAAAATGTAAACCTTATTTTTCTCGTTTATTTAATTGAAGAGCATTTAACGTGTGTATTTGTAAAACACGCATTCACACAATTTTCATTCATTTATTTGAAATTGAGGTTTCACTCGTATTGATTGCTTTTACACTCCAGCTTCTCTCAACACTCACCCACGCATTTGTATATGTGATTTCCAGGACATTTAACTTCTCAAAGCAGTATTGAAATTTTTTTCTAATTTAAAGATTAAAATGTCATTCTCTCAATTCCATTGATTTTTTTTTTTTTTAATATTTACATTTCAAATCTATGCAATCTGTAGATTATTGCCAAACGAATTTGTGGTTACAGTAAAATTTAAATATTTATCTTACATGTGGATGAATATTGATACTCCGGTTTTTTTTAGAATTATATATTTTTTTGTCTTTATTGTTTTACGTTAATGTCCCTTTTATTCTTAGTTTCATGGGCAGGATAGATTATTTACTATCTTATTATATTTTTGCAGTAAATGTTTTTAGACTTAAGCCACTAAGCCGTGGAGTAGGAGCAAGGCCTGTATTTTTCTTTTGTCAGGCGGAGGACTGTACAGCGGCACAATACAAATTTGGACTTGTAACCAGTGGTCAGCTATTTTACCTTCATAGCTTTTGGGGCAGGATAGTATTGTTCATGTGTTGTCTTCATCATCATTATTTAACATCTGTGTTTCCTTGCTGGCATAGATCAAACAGTTTAACAGGGTCCACTAGGCCGAAGGACTGCATCCTGCTCCAGTGTCTGCTTTGGCATGGTTTTTATGAGTGGATTCCCTTTCAACCAACCACTTTACAGTGTGTACGGCGTGTTTTTTTTTCATGCTATCAGCACTAGTGAGACCATCATACAGTTTACAAGACTATGAACCCCAAGGGGCAACTTTATGCTTGGATATGAAGGACAAAAGTTGGCTAAAAGTTTGAGGGAAGGGGCCTGAGCAGAACAAGTTTTTTGCTGTAATTTTAGAAGAGAGGGTAGGAAATGTTCAAGTGGAATATAGAGAAAGTTACAAAGTTCAGCATCAATCATGATCAATAACATTCCTGCCTTAATTGTCCCATCTTCAAGCACAGTCTACGATTACATTATCTATTGTGCCAGTCTAAAAACAAAAAAAAAAATAAATCTTTGGTCATAGGTCTGACCATGGCTGGTTTGGGGCTAAACAATAGCATCAACAACGATCCTTAGGCTCAGATTCATTGCCTGTGTATTTTATTCTCTTTCTTTAACTTTTCAACTAACACTGTTGATTTGCTGGCTACTCCACCCTTGATGCACTAACACCCCCCCCCCTTCACATTCAATACTGAATCACTTTTACCTATCAAATTCCTGAGTGGCATCTTATTTATTCCTCCTTTACATTCCACTACTTTTGTGCAGTTAAGATGTTCCAAATAATGACAGAAATGGGTCATATGGCTTCATTCACCAATTCCTTACTGCCACATCACACGTTTTTGAGGTTGGTGTCGTCATAGCCATCATCATTTCTGCATCCATCTCGCCATGCTTGCATGGGTTGGACAGGTCTACTGCACCACAGTCACTTGTTGCTGTCTCCTTTTGTAATTATCTTCCTGATATTCAGATTCTTGAGGTTCACCCCCACATGTATTTGTTGTTCCTTCCCTTCTGCAGGTTCCTTTTCTTTCCAATTTAATTGCTTTGCTCTTCTTTGCCCAATTCCCTCCATTCATGTGCAAAACATGTCAACACCAGTGCGTTCTTCTTTCCTTTTATCTTCCATTTTATCTATCAACTATTGTGCTCTGTTCACACTCATGCACTAATATTACACAACCAGTGGATCATACTTGCTTCATTTCTTTTCTGTATTCACACATCCTTCATGCCCGCTGCTTCATTAGACTTCATACATAAGCATCATACAATCTGCCCTTCATACATTGGGGGAGTCCCTTTGTTGCTAATAGAGGCAATAGCTCCCTGAACTTGTTTTCTGCTCCATTCTCATGCTGGTTGCTGTGTTTTAGAACACACAGCTCTCCTAAGGTCACATTGATAACATAAGCTATCAGCTTCTTCTAAGAAGCCTTTGGAGCACTTGAAAGAATTTATTTCCTGAGTACTCTTCTTGATAATTATCCCTAATGTATAGCATCTGCTGCATATGAAGTACTTCTCTTTCTGCCTTCCTATGATCCACTACATCTCTTGTGTACCCATAGCCTACCCAGGGTACACTTTATGGAATTCTTACCTACTCCTTTTACACTTATCAATCATGACCACTCCACAGATGGCAGTATTGATTTCTTGCATAGGCATTAGAGCAGAAATTAGTAGTGATAAGAACAGTTGTTTATATTTGACTGGTGTTTTACTTTATTGACCCTTAAAGGAGCCAACCTAGGTAGCATTTGAACTCAGAATATAAAGGCAGGCATAATGCTACTAAGCATTGTGCCAGGCGTGCTAATGATTCTGCCAGCTCACCACCTTAATAATAATAATAATGATAATAATAATGATTATGGTTTTTAATGTAGACACAAAACTACAAATTTGAAAGAGGTGGGTAGTTGATTAAATTGACCCTCGTAATTGCTTTGTATTTTCCTGATCCTGTTGTGTGTCAGTCTAATTCATCATCATCATCGTTTAACGTCCGTTCTCCATGCTAGCATGGGTTGGACGGTTCGACCGGGGATCTGGGAAGCCAGAAGGCTGCACCAGGCTCCAGTCTTATCTGGCAATGTTTCTACAGCTGGATGCCCTTCCTAACGCCAACCACTCCGTGAGTGTAGTGGGTGCTTTTTACGTGCCACCTGCACAGGTGCCAGGCGAGGCTGGCAACGGCCAGGGTCGAATTGGTGTATTTTATGTGCCACCAGCACGGAAGCCAGTCGAGGTGGCACTGGCATCGGCCACGAGTCGGATAGTGCTTTTTACGTACCACCAGACCAGGGATCCTGGCTGGTTCAATTCGATTTCGATTTCGCTTTCGCTTGCCCCAACATGTCTTCGCAAGCAAAGGGGGTTGGCATAGGTGCCTGTCGTCGGATGAGGTTCTATATTGACTTCGCTTGCCTCAACAGGTCTTGGTGTCCAAGGGAGGAAAGGCATTCATAAGTGGGCTGGGTCACTTGTCCTGCCTGGTCTTCTCACGTACAGCATATTCCAAAGGTCTCGGTCGCTGGTCATTTATAATAATTATAATAATAATAGAGGCATGTGGCTTAGTGGTTAGGGTGTTGAAGTCATGATTGTAAGGTTGTGGTTTTTATTCCTGGACCTGGCAATGCGTTGTGTTCTTGAGCAAAAACATTTCATTTCACGTTGCTCCAGTCCACTCAGCTGGCAAAAATGATTAATCCTGCAACGGACTGGTGTCCTGTCCAGGTGGGAAATTTCTACGCCACTGAAACTGGGAAACCAGCCCTTTTGAGCCTGGCATGGCTCGAGGAGGAACATTTATTTTTTTAATAATAATAATAATAATAATAGTAATAATAATTCTTTAAATTTTTTTCACCCGAGTTGATTATAAATTTCAGCAGTGGGATTGAACCAAAATTGTGGCAAATATAGTCCCCACACTGATTGTTTTAAAAATGATTCCAATTTTTTTTTTTGTTATTATTATTTTATTATTACACAAAATTGTCTTGGGCAGGATTTGAAACCAGAACATCACCAAATCATTGTCATTTTATCCTAGTCTGTAGTAGCCTTCATCGACTCTATTTCTATTTTCTATATAACAACGGAGCAACAGATGAGAAAGTTAGGTTGAAATGCCTTTAACACTTTTGTATAGGAGTTCAAAGTAGTTTACTAAAGAAAAGACGTTTTTTTAGCTTTCGTACTATTTTTATTTTTTCTTCTTCTTTGGAAAATAGCTTTAAAATGTCAGTTGAACCTATGCAACTTCTCTTTGTGTGTGAAATTATCTGTAAGATGTCAGCAACTCGTTTGTTCTAATATTGGTCTGGGAAAGGAAATTTGCAATTATTCATAGCATGCATGTGTGTTACATATAAATATTTCTTCTTTGGAACTGGACCTTGAAGTGTGTAAATGCTCTTAAATAACAGCTGGTAAATAATGAGTTAAAAAAAACCTTTTGGATAGAAAAGTTGAAGGGTGGCTGTGGCACATGAATCTACGTCTCTTAACCCTTTGGAGACAGGGCCTCAGTTAGGGTTTCAGTGCCAAGAGGATGGAGTCCTTTTCACAAGCCCTGCAGAGAGCGTGCATTTATTTTTTTTTTAAATTATAAAAATAAAGTAATTACTTTACATATAGGTGCAGGAGTAGCTGTGTGGTAAGTAGCTTGCCTACCAACCATATGGTTCTGGATTCATTCCCACTGCATGGCACCTTGGGCAAGTGTCTTCTACTATAGCCTCGGGTCGACCAAAACCTTGTGAGTGGATTTGGTAGACGGAAACTGAAAGAAGCTTGTCATATATATGTATATGTGTGTATATGTTTGTGTGTCGCTTGACACACAAACAGTCATTTGGCTGCAGTCATGCTGGAGCACCACCTTTGAGTCGAGCAAATCTACCCTAGGACTTATTCTTTGTAAGCCTAGTACTTATTCTATTGGTCTTTTTTGCCGAACCGCTAAACTACGGAGGACGTAAACACACTGGCATCAATTGTCAATCGATGTTGGGGGAGACAAACACAAACATACACACACACACACACACACACACACACACATATACGACGGGCTCCTTTCAGTTTCCATCTACCATATCTACTCACAAGGCTTTGGTTGGCCCGAGGTTATAGTAGAAGACACTTTCCCAAGGACTGAACCCAGAACCATATGGTTGGTAAGCAAGCTATTTACCACACAGCCACTCCTGCACCTATTTACTTTTCTTTCAAAACCTTGCTTACAAATATTAAAACATTTTTTTGTGGAAGTGACTATATGAAAGTAGTATATTTGATAAATCAGCTGTTGATACACCACTGTCTACTTCAGATCTCTCTGATGTTGGGTGGATAGGTCACAACCCTGATTTTTATCAAAATTTTTGGTAGAAAAAAGTGTGACCTATTCGTGAGTATATATAGTAGTTATTTTTTTCTAGTATGGACAAAGCTACAAACTTGTGTGTGAGAAAGAGAGAAGGAGGGAGAGAGTAGTAGTAGATTACATCAACTTTGCTCTTAACTGGTCCACTGTTCTGGACTGGTAGTTAATTAATCTTGAAGGGGTAAAAAGAAAAATTGACCTTGGTAACATTTGATCTCAGTACTGATAGCTGGAACAAATACCACAAGACTGTTCTCAATCAGGGTCTACATAACCCTTGGGGGCTCCATATAAGGTTTTGTTGGTAAAATTTATGTGCAATAAACTGGTTACATTTCTACAATGCACAAAATAGTTTGACTCTCTTTTTTATACAATTCCTAATAATATTTAATTATAAAAATAAAATAGGATCTTTTTTAACCATTGAATGGTTATGGAGGTCCATCTGAGTAAAATAGGAATCAAAGGGAGTACATGGGCAAAAACGTGGTAGAGAATCGCTGATCGCTGCTTTAGCAAATCTATCATTTCCCCCCTTATGTATGACTATTCTTGTTTCTTTATTGCCCACAAGGGGCTAAACATAGAGGGGACAAACAAGGACAAAGGGATTAAGTCAATTACATCGACCCCAGTGCGTAACTGGTACTTAATTTATCTACCCCGAAAGGATGAAAGGCAATGTCGACCTCGGCGGAATTTGAACTCGGGACATAACGGCAGACGAAATACTTCTAAGCTTTTCGCCTGGCGTGCTAATGTTTCTACCAGCTTGCCACCTATGTATGACTATTGGCACTGTTTGTGGTTGTCTCAAAATGAACAAATGTATTTGCTTGTTTCATGGCCAAATATTGAAATGACAGCATTGACATAAGGTCACAGAGTTATTGGAAGGGAGATAGGGAGGATAAGAGATGATTAAATTGGCTGGTATTTATCATTCCCATTATGAAGAAAAGCAAAGTTGACCCTGGTACAATTTGAATTCAAGAATGTAAAGGAATGTAGTAACTAAATATTTTATTTTAAAATAATTAAACTTTTTTTTAATAATGGTTCTCTAAATTTGAAACCATCTAAATAGCCAAATATATCTCCAGCACATCTGTGGTACTATACCCTCAAACTAAATCAAAATGGTACTGCATTTTACATTAATTTCCCATTTGGATGATCCACAACTCTCAAAAGACCCCCTTGAATGTAAGTTTTTTTTTTTCTTTTTTTCTAGCATGTTCCCCTACAGTTTTATAGCATCTGATGAATACCTGACTGCAGAAACGTTAGCATGCTGCTACGTTCTGAGTTCAAATTCTGCCGAGGTCGACTTTGCCTTTCATCCTTTCGGGGTCGATTAAATAAGTACCATTTACGCACTGGGTTTGATATAATCGACTCAATCCGTTTGTCTGTCCTTGTTTGTCTTCTCTGTGTTTAGTCCCTTGTGGATAGTAAAGAAATAGGTATTTCATCTGCCGCAACGTTCTGAGTTCAAATTCCTCTGAAGTTGACTTTGCTTTTCATCCTTTCGGGGTCGGTTAAATAAGTACCAGTTACTCACTGGGGTCGATATAATCAACTTAATCCGTCTGTCTGTCCTTGTTTGTCCCCTCTGTGTGTAGCCCCTTGTGGGCAATAAAGAAATAAGATTTTATCCATTCTCATGATATGTCATATCCTGCTAACGATTCGGTCAGAATCAGTAACACACCAGGCAAAATGCTTAGCAACATTTCATCCGTCTTAACGTTTTGAGTTCAAATTCTGCCAAGATTGACTTTGCCTTTCATCCTTTCGAGTATTGATAAAATAAGTATCATTTGACAACTGGGGTCGATGTAATCAACTTGCCCCTCTTCCACTAAATTGCTGGTCTTTTGCCAAAATTTGAAACCAAAGCTATCTTCTACTTGCTGAGTTATAATGGTACATTTGAGATGGCAAGGTAATGAGTATGCAAGGAGCTTTCTGTGAAAGTTTTCATACCGATATAGTGGTAGGGATGTGAATCACAGTTAAGGAGAAATTTGAGTGTTTGAGGAGGAAATTAGGGCGTGGATGTAAATTTTGAGTGGAAATTATAGAGACTTGTGTTATGTTTTTTTTTTTTTTCTGTTGCTCTGTGTGTGTGTCTGTTCAGGAGTGGGGAGCAATGACAACTTTTTTCTATAAATTTTACTGTTGTATACATTTTTGTTTTTTGTTAATTAATTGACTACTTGACTATGAGACATCTTAAGATAGATCCACTTGAGTTTTGGTTGAATCACTGACTTACTCTTTGTTCTTTATTCTCTTTGTTTTCAGTTTGATTTACAAGATACGAAGAGCAGCAATGGTACATTTGTCAACAACAAGAGACTTACCATGGGTTCTGATGAAAACCCTTCCAGAGAAATTTTCTCTGGAGACATTATACAATTTGGAGTTGAGGTAATGGAGAATAATAGAAGAGGGGAAAAAAGTAAGTAACTCTTGATTTTGCTATTGAGTTTTTGGACTGTTTGTTCGAATTTCATCTGAAGCTGGGTGATGATGAGGATGTAGTTATTTTTGGTATCCAAACTTTTGTTGTGAAACCCTTTTGTGAATTTAAAAAAAAAAAATCCTGGAACCCTTATCTATGTTTGCCGAACAACTCTTGCTTTCCAAATTGTTATATATCATTAAATGAGATAATTAGTTTTTTTTTTTTTTGTTAGAGAAGTAGACTATTTATTCATTTAAAAGAATATATAGCTTACTGTTTTGAAATAATGGTAAATACCTATATATATATATATATATATATATAAGGAAATACAGTCTTTTATTTTATTAAGACTATTTTGCGGAATATCAGAATTTTCCTTACAGAACTCTGCAAGTGTTTGGAACCCACTTCATGAAATATGTGTCTAATATGATATTGACCATTTATATAGCCATAAGTATTGTCCATTTAAATAAAGAAATTATATATTCATCAATGCGGTGTTGAGAGCACTCCTTTCATCATTTGACATTTACGTTTATATCATATATATATATATATAATATATATATATATATATATATGTATGTATTTGTTGATGAAACTTGTTTCTCTGTCTACTTACTTACCCTCTTTGTGATTTTAGTTAATGGAATAACTATAAAAATGAATCTTTTAAATTTAACTAAATTCTATATTTGTATGCAGCTGAAGATTGGTCTACATTTTAAAACTGATGTAATACTTGCATTGTTCAATTAAATGGAGTCACATGAAACAATCGTACTGCATTACCTCTGGATATCCTTGTTGCTTATTTTGATTATAATCACCCCATTTTGAATTATATGGATAATACCATATAATATGGTGCCTTTAACTTAAGTACCATATTCAACTGAATCTAAATTTTTACTGAACTTATATAAGTACCTGATAAGGCTTAGCAAGCATTCTACGAAATCAAAAATTTAAAATACAGTTTCCTTAAATTTCTTTTATTACTTTTATATTTCTGCCTTACAAACTGAAAAAGGAGCTTGACAAAAATAAATTAGATTAGCATAGAATAATGGTTTCATATTTTTTTAATAATTAAGATCTAAATTGTTAATATGAATGCGAAAGAGTTGAATAACTGTAAACCTAATTTTGGGACCACCTTGTGTGTGTGTGTGTGTATGTATATATATATATATATAATTTGATACTTTCATTTTTGTTGGAATTTATGAAATGGAGAATTATCATTATACAATGATGTATTCAAGACTAGCATCCTCACCTTGGTAGTTATAGTCACAACTGTTTTGGCTGTTGTACCACTCTGGCCTTCTTCAAATCTCTGTCTTATATTTAGCAGATTGAATGGCCACATGGAAGCTCCTGTAGTATCTGTTTCTATGTTCTGCTGAAATACATTTATAGTCAGAATTTTAAGGGAAATTCTATAATTTCTAATTCTTGGGTGCATTCTTTAAATTTAGTTTTTGTAACATTCAATGGGCACAGGCATGGCTGTGTAGTCAAAAAGTTTGCCTCACAACCATATGGTTTCATGTTTAGTCCTATTGTGTGAAACTTGGGGTGGTGTCTTCTGTTATAGTTCTGGGTTGACCAAAACCTTGTGAGTAGATTTAATAGTTGGAAACTGAAAGAAACCTTTTGTGTGTGTGTGTGTGTGTGGTAAGAAGCTTGCTTCCCAACCGCAACATTCTGGGTTCATTCCCACTTTGTGACACCTTGGGCAATTGTCTTCTACTATAGCCTTGGGCTGACCAGACCAAGACCTTCCAAGTGGATTTGGTTGATAGAAACTGAAGGAAGCTAGAAGGCAGTGAGCTGGCAGAAATGTTAGCACACCAGGCGAAACGCTTAGCAGTATTTCGTCTGCTGTTACGTCCTGAGTTCAAATTCTACCGTGGTCGACATTACCTTTCATCCTTTCGGGGTTGATAAATTAAGTACCAGTTATGCACTGGGATCGATTTAATCAACTTAATCGCTGGCTTGAAATAATGCCACAAAATGCAGTATATTTAAGAGACCAAAAAAGTAAGATGCCAAAGATATTTTCTTCAAACTTGGCATGAAGGAAGGAAAGACTATTTGGTTTCTCAAGAAGTTTTTTTTTTTTTTGCCTTAACTTCGTTTAACAAAACCAAAAATTTTATTGAAATAAAGGCATGCTTAATTATTTTTTAATGAAAAGAACTGTTTAAACCATGTTTTTGTTCTCCCAGCCAACAGCCTTATCATTACTGGTACTTTAAACTCTGTGAATAAAATCGTTTTTCTTTTGCTGGTGTCTCAAATTTAGGTTAAATCAGTGTTTCTCAAAGGGGAGGCCTATGGGATGGTTGGACAAGGTGTTTTGAGAAAATTTGATTTAAATGTTTGACAACTCAGCACCATCCGTTGGACGGGGGTGCATTTTGCTCGTATATATATATATATATATATATATATATATATATATATATATATATATATATATAGTGTTCGTGTGTGTTTCTTTGAGCAACTTCCTTTCTTGTGTGTTTCCTAGTTGTAAGGAATGAACAGTGGACCTGCCAACAAACATTGTTATTTATTTCCAGTTGTCTGCATAATAAGTATCTCTGGATTGTTGGTTGTTCAGTAGGGAGATTATTACCTTGCCTGGAAATGAGCTGGAGGTTGGCATCAGGAAGGGCATCCAACTGTTGAAAATTTTGGTACAAACATATTCTTGTCTAATGCAAGCAAACATAGAAAAGTAGATGTTAAACTGATGATGATGATGATGATGGTGGTGGTTCATTTGTTATAATTTGAATAATATTTCTCAGGAAGCAAATTGTACTTGTTCACATTCTAGTGTGCATGTGCATACTCACACTCACTTGTGCATGCATGCTCACTCACTCGCGCATACACACACACTCATACTCACTCACTCATACGCACACATGCCCACTCACACGCACACATGCCCACTCACACGCACACATGCCCACTCACACGCACACATGCCCACGCACACATGCCCACTCACACGCACACATGCCCACTCACACGCACACATGCCCACTCACACGCACACATGCCCACTCACGCGCACACATGCCCACTCACACGCACACTTCCCACTCACACGCACACATGCCCACTCACACGCACACATACTCACTCACTCGCACATACTCACTCGCTCACACTTGCTCACTCGCACATACTCGCTCACTCACACGCACATACTCGCTCACTCACACGCACACATATGTGCATACATACATACTTGCCCCACAAAAGTCATTTTTCCATTTTAAGTAAAAATTATCTTGACAAGCTGGTTTCTGACTGAAGAAGATTGGCTGCCAGAATTATACATCCATTACAACTACTTTAACCTAAATACTGGGAATAGTTTGGGTTTACCAACTTAATATTGCTCCTTACAGCGCAATTTCCTCTGCTTATGTGGAATGACGTTTAAATCTCATTAACTTAAAAAAGAGAGAGAAAAAAAACAAAAATAAAAAAAGAACGTTTCCTTTTCCTTTTTACACTTGTCTGTTTTGTTGTTTATTGACAACCTAGTTATGTGTGTGAATGAGAGAAAGAGAGAGATTAAAGAGCTACTGTGAATGCTTTGTGCTTGTGTTTGGATATGAAGGCAGAGCTATTTTTCTATCCCCCTACTGGCTAATGTAAACTTCCTAGGATGTTGTGTTTACCTTATACAGCTGTGTGTGTGTGTCTAAGCACGAGCACTGCAGAATGGTAGTAGTAAGCTGTCGTGGCAAGCTCAAGTCTTTCAATATGGGTTCATTCCCACATTCGTGCCATTTCAGTTTTCACTAAGCACTTAACTCTTAGATCTTGTGCTTTCCAAATACAAGTCTGTTATTGTTGGGTACCAGGCTGATCCTGTGATCAAATGCATTCTAGCCATGGCCATCTTGTCTTTTTAGAGCCATGTCATCATCATCATCATCATCATAGGCTTTCTGCAGATATTGATGATAACTGCCCATATCTTTTATCTTATTTCATCATTTGACTGTGGTCATTCTGGGGCACCACTTTGAAGTGTTTAGTTGAACAAATGATCTCCTGTATTTTTTTAAGCCAAACAAGCCAAGACTTGGTGTGGTTGTCAAGTGGGAGTGGGTGGTTGGTAATATCACACACACACACCACACACACATCCATACACACAGAACAGGCTTCCACACAGTTTCTGTGTACCAAGTTCATTTACAAGACATTTGTTTTCTCGGGGATGTAGTAGTAGATGCTTGCCTAAAGTTCCATGCGGAAGGACTGAACCTGAAACCATGTGGTTACACTGCAAGCTTCTTTAGCTACACCCCTATGCTTTGGATAACCATGCAATGTTTTGTCTTCTGCTATAGCCCTGGGCCAACCAAGGGATTTGGTCGGCTGAAACCTACAGAAGCCCATCGTGCGTACCTATATGTATAGTCTCAATTTGTAGTATCAACAATGAATCACTGTCGCTCCCCACCGTTCTGTATCTGTCCTAAGCTGTTGTGATTGAGCTATAGGTCTCGGTGTTCAATCTCCTCAAAATGCATTTAGCCATGCTACTGTCCAACCTTGATTAGGGGAATAAAGCACCTGTGTGGCTTCATGTAATGTGCCCCTGCAGTGTCTGTAACAGCACTCAGCACACTCTGTAAAGTGGTTGGCATTAAGAAGAGCATCCTGCTGTAGAAACCATTGCCAAATCAGACTGGAGTCTGGTGCAGCTTCCCAGGTTGCCAGCTCTGGTCAAACTGTCCAAACCATGCCAACATGGGCAACAGACATTAAATGATGATGATAGTACATTACCTAATATCCAGCAAGCTGTAATTTGAAGGTGATTTAGCTTTTTTTCTTGTCTCATATTCAAAGTCAGTAACAAGGACACCAGGTTTTTTTCTTCTTTTCTCTTAATAGTTATTACACTAACAATAGTTAGGTATCAGAAACAGTCACCTAGTGTCGGTTAGTATTGCCCTGAACCAAAGGCAGGGATCCCCCTTACTGAAAATGCTGGTTTTGATTTATATCTTGAAGCTCAGCTCTATAAATACAGCTTCTGTATCCTCATCATCATTGCTTTAATGGTTATTTTTCCATGCTTGCACAGGGCTGATGGAATTTGTTAAGGGAGATCTGTTTCCTTTTTGTCTTTCTTTTGTTTTGTTAGGACTAGTTCCTCTTTCTGTTGCCAACTCTCGTGGGGTAATATTTCCCTGTGGCCGGATATGTTTTCATGGAAGATTGGAAACAAACATAGCTGCATGATGGTGTGACTTGTTTACAATTATCACACAATGTTGAGTCAAGGGGACACCGACTTTCTCTCCCTTTCTCGCCCCCTCCTCTCCCTTTCTCGCCCCCTCCTCTCCCTTTTTCGCCTCCTCCTCTCCCTTTCTTGCCCCTCCTCTCCTTTTCTCGCCCCTCCTCTCCCTTTCTTGCCCCCTCCTTGCCCCAACCCCTTTTCACACCCTCTTTTGCACCCCTCCTCTTCTCATGCCTCCTCTCTCTTTTTTGCCCCTCTCCTCTCTCTTTTTCGCCTCTCGCTCCTTCTCCTCTCCCTTTCTAGCTTCCCCTTCTCACCCCTCTCTTCCTTTCTAGCTTCCCCTTTCTTCTCACCCCTCTCTTCTTCCTTTCTAGCTTCCCCTTTCTTCTCACCCCTCTCTTCTTCCTTTCTAGCTTCCCCTTTCTTCTCACCCCTCTCTTCTTCCTTTCTAGCTTCCCTTTCTTCTCACCCCTCTCTTCTTCCTTTCTAGCTTCTCCTTTCTTCTCACCCCCTCTCTTCTTCCTTTCTAGCTTCCCCTTTCTTCTCACCCCTCTCTTCTTCCTTTCTAGCTTCCCCTTTCTTCTCACCCCTCTCTTCTTCCTTTCTAGCTTCCCCTTTCTTCTCACCCCTCTCTTCTTCCTTTCTAGCTTCTCCTTTCTTCTCACCCCCTCTCTTCTTCCTTTCTAGCTTCCCCTTTCTTCTCACCCCCTCTCTCTTCCTTTCTAGCTTCCCCTTTCTTCTCACCCCCTCTCTCTTCCTTTCTAGCTTCCCCTTTCTTCTCACCCCTCTCTTCTTCCTTTCTAGCTTCCCCTTTCTTCTCACCCCTCTCTTCTTCCTTTCTAGCTTCCCCTTTCTTCTCACTCCTCTCTTCTTCCTTTCTAGCTTCTCCTTTCTTCTCACCCCCTCTCTCCCACCTGACGATCTTCTGTAGGTTTCAGTCTACCAAACTCACTTCCAGGGATGTTTATCCAGAGATGTATAATTGGCTATATGTTGTATTATAACATATGTGTCCTTTTAATGGCTTCAGTCATTGGGTTATGGCCATACTGGGGCACCACACTAAAGAATAATGTCGATTATATTAACCCCAGCATTTGACTGGTACCTTTTTGATTCCAAAAGGATGAAAGATAAATGTTGATCTGAGTTAGATTTGGATACTTGTTTAAAAACCTTGTTACGATGTAACCCCGAGTCAATTCTGATTGAGCGTTATAACCAGAATTATCTTTTATCACTCATTGGAATGTGGCCATGCTGGAGCATCACCTTGGAAGGGTTTAGTCAAATTGACTTCTACTTTTTTTTTGTTTTTTTGAAGTCTGGTCCTTATTCAATCTGCATCTTTTGCTGAACTGTAAAGTTATGGGGTGTGGTGAGGGTAAATGAACCAACATTGGTTGACCCAGGGCTATGGTAGGCAATGCTAGCCCAAAGTGCCATGCAGTGGGTCTGAACCTGAAACCACATGGCTGTAAAGTGAGCTTAACCACACAACCATAGCAAAAAAAAAAAAAATAAAGAACCCAAATGGGGATTGAACTCCTACTCACTGCACTCATATTTTATGCACCCCATGTAAATTATGAGTATGGCATACTGAATGTGCTTGTAGTTTTTTTTTTCTTTCTTTTCCTCAAACATAGATTTGTCTTAAAATGTCTTTGTTCTTTGTCCCAAAGAAAACATTATTTTGTAGTCATAAGCTCTGTTTTACAGTCTTTGTTCTGCTGCAGATTTCAATTGAGTTGCACATGCATATTCTGGGATGGTTACAAGTATTTCCATAATGGTTACAAGCATTTCTTTGCCCTCTTCACCTTAGCTACTTCACTTGAACAAAAAGTGGTCAGATTAACCTAAGGAACGATCAGCTTATTCAATTAGTCATGTTAATAAAATTGGGCCAGGGGAGGGTGCATATGCATGCACATACATATATTGACAGTGTGTGTGTGTGTGGATATACATGGGCACATATGTATCATCATTGTGTGTGTGTGTGTGTGTCGCCAGCCTCATCTGGCACCTGTGTCGGTGGCACATAAAAACACCATCCGAAGACCCGGCGACGTAGTCAGTCCACCTGTGCATACCTTCCTACTTATGACACTTGTGAAGACCTGTTGAGGCAAGTGTGTGACACCTACTTATGACACTTGTGAAGACCTGTTGAGGCAAGTGTGTGACACTTGTGTAGACCTGTTGAGGCAAGTGAAAATCAAATCAAATCAAATCAAACCAAATCAAAATAGATGAACATCAATGGAATTTGTATCTTTGTGGTACCAGTGCCGGTGGCACACAAGAAAACCATCCGAACGTGGCCGTAGCCAGTACCGCATCGACTGGCCTCCGTGCTGTGGGCACGTAACAAACACCATCCGATCGTGGCCGTTCGCCAGCCTCATCTGGCACCTGTGTCGGTGGCACATAAAAACACCATCCGAAGACCCGGCAAGACTAGTCAGGCCATAACCCGTGGCCCCTACCTGGGACGTAGTCAGTCCATCTGTGCATACCTTCCTACTTGTGACACTTGTGAAGACCTGTTGAGGCAAGTGAAAATCAAATCAAATCAAATCAAAATAGATGAACATCAATGGAATTTGTATCTTTGTGGTACCAGTGCCGGTGGCACACAAGAAAATCATCCGAACGTGGCCGTAGCCAGTACCGCATAGACTGGCCTCCGTGCTTTGGGGACGTAACAAACACCATCCGATCGTGGCCGTCCGCCAGCCTCATCTGGCACCTGTGTCGGTGGCACATAAAAACACCATCCGAGCGTGGCCGTTCGCCAGCCTCGTCTGGCACCTGTGTCGGTGGCACATAAAATCACCCACTACACTCTCGGAGTGGTTGGCGTTAGGAAGGGCATCCAGCTGTAGAAACACTGCCAGATCTGACTGGCCTGGTGCAGCCTTCGGGCTCCCCAGACCCCAGTTGAACCGTCCAACCCATGCTAGCATGGAAAACGGACGCTAAATGATGATGATGATGATGATATATATATATAAATATGCATATACATGCATGCATATGTATCATCAGTGTGTGTATGTGTGTATATGTATGTGCATATATACACGTGTAGTCATTGTGTGTGTGTATATATATGTATATGCATGTGTAGTCATGACGTTAAACAATGATTATATATATGTATCATTTGTGTATGTATACGTGTACATATACATGTACACATATATGGTCATTGTGTGTGTATATGTATGTGCATATGCATGCACACACATGTATCGTCATTGTGTGTTTGTGTATATACATATATAAATACATTTAATGCTAATTTATCCTTTTTTTTATGTGTTTTGTAGCCAATTATCGTATAAACTGATAAGCCTTTGATAAATGCTACTGTGTTATCTTGAATTACGCAATTATATTTATCAAAGTTTTAACTATCTGCAGTCATTAGAGCATCGGGTGGAATGTGTTTCAATTTCTGTTTTGATCCTCTGAACAGCAGTTTCAAATCGTGCTTAGGTCAACTTTGCTTTTTGGCTGATCACTGTTAATAAAGTTTTAGGCCAGTGCTTGTTAAGGGCTGTCTTATTCCAGCTGTCATTCTGTATAGTAGAAGACACTTGCCCAAGGTCTTATGCAGTGGGAATGAACCCATTACCATGTGGTTTGTAAGCAAGCTACTTACCACACACCCACTCCTGCACCTTATACATTTACATTTTATCATTTAAGCCTGATTACTATCATTTTATCTTCATTACCATTGTCTTCTATGCTGGCATGGGTTGAACAGTTTGACAGGATCTGGTGAGCTACAGGACTTCACCAAGCTTCAGTATAAGCTTTGACATGTTTCCTATGGCTTGGTGCCTAATTCTATCACACTATACAGTGCTTAATGGGTGCTTATTTCATGCCAGTGGCACTAGTAAGACAGGAAAGAACACAGGAAAAAGGGGGTAAATGAAGAAAAGGGAGGACTAATGGGAGCAGTATTTGAGAGGGAGAAGGTGGCTTTATGCCAGGTGTTGAAAGGCTAAAGTATGATAGAGGGACAAGTACAGGTGTCTTGTTATAGAGTAGATATAGGACTTCACCACATTATTATCAGGATGGGTGGTGGTAGTTGGATGATGATAAAGATGGTAGTGATAGGGTCTTCTTTTATCTCTTTTAATTGCCTTAATCCATGCATCAAGGGCATCCACCAAAACTAGTTGGTGTAGAAGCTGAAAGCTTTGCATTTCCATTGATTTGCTACATCATCATCATCATCATCATCATGCTCACCAGCTTCATTACCATCCTCACTATCATCACCACCACTAAATCATCATTATCTAAATCTTAATTTTGTTCCTCTGTTCCTTAATCTCTGCATCAGCACCTGACTTCTGTGACTGGTGCCTGCATGAAAAGTCAATATCACATTTAACCAGATTTCAACTTAATCTTAACCCCACATGGTAGAAATCTGCTAGCTGGTTTTCTATGATAGCTTATCCTGATGAGTTGTCTGATTAAGACAAACTGTGATCCATTCGTAATGGGAAAACTAAGATTCTGTTCTTTTTGTTATGGTCATATATATTTTTGATTTCTCTAATATCTAGCTAGAACCCTAGCTCACACTTGTGGCTCACTAGAAAATGTCTGGAAGTTTAAGAGGGGAGAAAAAAAAAAAAGAAAACTCCAACTCCAAAGCATTATGTCTTTGAATCCAACTGTTGGTGCTGACAATCCTATGACAGTCCCACAAACCAAAAATAGTACGAGAAAGGCAAGATATGCTTCCATTCCAAGTGTAGCTAGCAATCGTTCCTTTCCAAGTATAGACATGTTTTTCAGATGCTATTTCAAGAACATTTCTATCAACTTCTCTCTCCAGCTTCCTTTTCCTCCCAACTAATAACAGCAACTCTATCATCTGCTTTACATCCAGCACTACTCCTGACATCTGACAAATCCTCGCCAGCTTGGCTGCTTCTGCTGTATCAAAGTAGCTGCTATAGCTGCCAAGTTTGGAAAGTCAGCTGTTTTCTGAACACTACAGAATGCATCACAGAAGACTAGCCGACATCTTGGCCTTTATCTTCTGGCACTTTTGATTTAAGCCAAACTCTTTGTTTTGACCGTTATTTCGGATTTCAGTCATAAGAAAACCATGTGTTTCATAAACAGAGCAGATCCCAATAACTGGTTTTTAACCTTGTTTCCTTGTGTTGCCATCATCCTGTTACTATTAAATTCACACTATTTTCAGCTTGTTTACTCTTGAACAGAATTATTTGATCAGCTCTGTGATTTTTCTTCAGGCATCACAACTTAGAGTAAAGGAGCATTTTTTTCCTTCATCCCATGTTAGACTACCATCTCAAAGTTCTTCAGCTTAAATCTTCTACCGAAGTTGCTTTAAGTATTGGAGACATGCCTTTCAATTCTACATTCTGTATTCATTTAATTGTTAGGAATTTGCATATTCTCTGCAAATGTTACATAAGATAGTAGGCTGGCTGCCTATTCTGGAAGAGATTTACTCCTCATTTACTTAGTGTCAAGATATTTGCTCTAAACCGTGGTGGTGTTAATGAGGATGTTACATGTTAATTTAATTGTTAAACTTATCTTCATTAATGTATATTGAATTATACATAGATATATACAAGATTTACACGGATATAAGAGTTAGAACTAGTGATCCTCTTACGGACCTTTTTCTTTGGAAATTTTTGCCTGCCACACTAAAAAGTTTCCCCTCCCCTGTTATAGGCACAGGCACGACTGTATGGTTCAGAAGCTTGCTTCCAAACCGTGTGTTCTTGGGTTCAGTCCCACTGTGTAGCATCTTAAGCAAATGTCTTTAACTATATTCCCAAGTTGATCAAAGCCTTGTGAGTGGATTTTGTAGATGGAAACTGAAAGAAGCCCATTGTGTGTGTGTGTGTGTGTGTGTGTGTGTGTGTGTGTGTGTGTGTACTTGACATCATGTGATGGTTATAGATGACCATTGCTGTTACATAAGTGAGGTTATTTGTTTCCAGTCTTCCCACAGAAAACCTGTCCGGTCAAGGGGGAAACATTACCTTGCTTGAAAACAGGTAAGTGTTGGTCACAGGAAGGGCATCTCAGCCGTAGAAAATCTGCCACAACAAATCCTGCCTGACCCATACAAGCATGGAAAAGCAGTCCTTAAACGATGATGTTCACTAACTCAAAGGCCATAGTTACAATATTGTAACGAAATACTCTGTTTAAGCAGATCTTCCTAAACAAAGACTACGATTCCTAAATAACCTTAACAATCTCTCCCTGTGCCTTCCCTTCTTGAACACAAAGGCACAAAATAAAAAAAAAAGATGTTTTATATCTTTCGATTGTTAATTTTTATTTAGAACTTTTTAGTCATAGGCTATAATTAGATCTATTATCATTATTAACACCCATTGAAATGATAAAAGTCTGTTGTTTGGGGTGTGGTTGTTTCGTTTCTGGTGAGAGGATATCTAAATGAATTATCACCATTTTGTCCTTTACATTTCCTTTTTATTACTATTTTTTTTTTTTGTTTCTTCTTTTCTGATTCAGAGCCTGTAACTTTATCATTACCATTTGGCCATGTATATTTATATAGATCTAGGCTAAACATACATATGTAGTGCTTCTTACTACTGCTACTACTTACTCACTAAGAGATCATTTTCCATTCCCCTTTCCTTGGTGGTGAAGAATAGCTGAAGTGAAGTATGCTATATATATTCAATAGAATAACATAACAAAAGATTTTCTCACAGTATTTTTTAACACCTAGCTTCACCTAAGGTAAATATTCTTTTAATCTTTTACCTGGAGAGTAAATTTTTAGTTGTATTTTGGACTGTAAATGGTTGTATTCATAAACTCCTGAATGCTATTAAGATCCAGATCGAGATTTATATGGTCTGAAAGTTACTTGTATATATTATTGCAGTTTTAATGTGAAGGTGCATGGCTCAGTGGTTAGATGAGCTTATGATCGTGAGGTTGTTAGTTCGATTCCCGGACTGGGCTGCATGTTGTGTTCTTGAGCAAGACACTTTATTTCATGTTGCTCCAGCTAACTCAACTGTAGAAATGAGTTGCGACATCACTGGTGCCAAGCTGTATCGGCCTTGCCTTTCCCTTGGATAACACTGGTGGTGTGAAGGGGAGGCCGGTATGCATGGGTGACTACTAGCCTTCCACAAACAACCTTGTCCAGACTTGTGCCTCGGAGGCGAGCTGGCAGAAACATTAGCACACCGGGCGAAATGCTTAGTGGTATTTCGTCTACTGCTACTTTCTGAGTTCAAATTCTGCTAAGGTCGACTTTGCCTTTCATCCTTTCGGGGTCAATGTAATCGACTTAATCCATTTGTCTGTCCTTGTTTGTCCCCTCTGTGTGTAGCCCCTTGTGGGCAGTAAAGAAATAAGACTTGTGCCTCGGAGAGTAACTTTCTAGTTGCAATCCCATGGTCATTCATGACTGAAGGGGGTCTCCTCCTCCTAATGCGATTGGGTGTCATTAAAATTGAAAGTACTGTTTCTAGTTGCTTGCAATCATTCATCACCATCGTCACTAAATGTCCATTTTCCCATGCTTGCATGGGTCAGACAGAATTTATTGAGGCAGGTTTTCTACAATCAGATGTCCTTCTTGTTGCCAATCCTCACCTCTTTCCAAGCAAGGTAATGTTTCCCCATGGTCAGATATGTTTCTGGAGAATATTAGAAATGAGTGACATTGCCTATATGACAGTGACACTTGTTTACAATAATCATGTGATATCAAAACAAGGGGACACAGCACATACACGGCTTCTTTCAGTTTCTGTCTCCAAAGTCATTCACAATGCTTTGGTTGGCTGGAACCATAGTAGAAGGCACTTTACCCAGGGTGTCACATTGTGGGGTTGAACCAGGAACCATGTTTTGGAAAGTAAACTTCTCAACCAGGCTATATAGGTATGAAATATTAAGTCTTATCATCAGTATTGGTTGAAAAATATGTACAAAGTGGTATGTACAAAAGATTGAAGTGCCTGGGAAGTTTATTGCTAAAGGTTTCTATCTGATTTGTTTATAGGAAATAGTGACTAGAAACTTGTAAGCTCTGGGCAAGCTAAATTTATGATGTGGGTGTTTGATACTTGGTTGCGTTGGTCTCATTTCTTTTACTCCTCTTGCTCAAGATATCCATGACTCACTGAATAATGTAGTCCTAGATACACTATGTATGGAAAAAAAAAAGAAAAAAAAAGAAGTTTGGTCACAGCACGTCTGACCAGGGTTGAACAATAGCCACTATTCTGCTCTTTTGGTTTGTTTCAGAAGGAAGTGGTTGATTATGGAATTTACCCTTACTTTCTCAGATCAACAAATAGCCAGTGAGGAAAAAAAGAGAAAAAAAGCACTTCTTGAATGTTGCTTTTGTTGAGAAGTTTCACAGGATATATAGGATGTAGTTCTGCTTCTTTTAAAGCAAGAATTGCTATAAACTAGAAGATATTTTGTGATGCAAATGATTCCATTTTATTTGTGACTCGTTTTAGAAAATTAGAAAACAAAAAAAATAAAAACAGGCTGTCATCTAGGTCAGTATATTTTAGTTATTATGTCAGCTAAATCTGCTGATTGAGGTTTTTCTTTTTTTTTGTGTGCGTGTGTGTGTGTGGTGTGTGTGTGTGTGTGTGTGTGTGTGTGTGTGTGTGTGTGTGTGTGTGTGTGTGTGTGTGTGTGTGTGTGTGTGTGTGAGTGAGAACCTTAAAAGCAGATGGTTTAGAAATGTATAGAAATGTGAGGAATGTGTCCTTCAGCATTAATATTTGCTGAATGATATTTATGTGGAGCACAGCGAAAAAGCTTCAGAAGGTATGAAACTTTAAATATGCTGCAGAAGTGTTTCCATTTTAGAATTATATTTCATTGTATTTTACATACCATATGCTTTGTGAACAATAACACCGTTGGGCTCAATCATGCATTTCTAGTATCATGATCAGCAATGGCATATCTGTGTAACTTTAGCAGACTAGATGCTATGAGACATTGGGTTATTGCCAGTTTTTCTCACTGAAGTGTATATATCTTTCACTAGTGCTCATATTTGTACATGTGCATGCGCGCACACACACACACAGAGTCTTGCTCAAATTTCTCTCAGCCAGATTTTACTCAGAAGGCAGTAGTGAACACATGGCTACAGTAGAAGACCCTTAACCAAAGTTCCACACAGTTGGATGAAACTCGGAGCAATGGTGGTTGTGAGTCATACTCCTTAATTACGCAGTCAGGCTTGCATCCAAGTTGTGAATGGAGGCAGGAATTTCACTCTTTATTTCTCATTAAGTTTCATTTTAGGGAAATCATGATTTCAAGACTATTATAGGTTCAGCAATGTGGCATCCCACCCTTAATATTAACAGCAGCACATTCAAAGTACTACTATTGGACCCAAGGAGTAGGAGAGGGGATTGCATGAGTTTAAGAATGTTTTTGTGAAATTGTCCCACCTATCTATCGTACTATAACCTTCAACACCTAGCATAAAAGCACCACCTGCACTCTGTTGAAGAGGCTTTTCCCTTTTTTCCTTTCATTTTTTTTTTCTTGCAAGTTATTTGGTGACCTCACTAATGTTGGTTTTCAAAAAAAAAAAAAAGAGGACCATTCCCCATCCCGTACATTTTGTAAAATGATGGGCATTTGGAAGGTTTGGTAAAGGCATTCAGTTGTAGAAAAGTTGACATTTGAGCCTGATGCAACTCTGACTTGTGGGTCCTGTCAAACTGTCTAATCCATGCCAGAATGGAGAACAGACTTTAAATGATTACAATGGTGATGATGATGATGACGATGACAAATGCAAATGCTATGTGATAATGACATTAAGGACAAATATGGAAAAAAATATTGTGTATTCTTATGAGTAAACTTCGTGGAAGCTACAGATCAAGTTTGTGACTTGACAGAACAAAACGGGGACAATCACAGAGAAGTGCAATGAAAAGAAAAACGAGTTTGAAGACTGTTGTAATACAACAGTTACTGGTAGTTAATTATAATCTTGAGGTAATCTGACAGGGAAGGTTATCAAGTGGTAAGCTAGCTTGTCTACAAAAGAAGGGAATACAAGTAGAAAAGTGTTTGATTGATAGCTGTCAGAATATGTACCTGTGTGTGTGTCTTCTATGGGGTGGGGGCTTAGATCTACTGGAGAGCTTGTTCTTTTTTGCTTAATAGTTTCTGAAACTAAGGAGAAGTATTATCCCTTAAATACTTTTGAAGGTTCTGCAGACATTTGCCTGTCCGTGGTGACTGTGTGGTGAAAGTGATATGTATGAGAACTTGAGCAATGATAAAGAAAATTATTTCATAAGAGAGCAAAGCAGTTCAGATGATTATGATGATGATGATGACAGAAGTGAGAGAAACTGAGTATTTCTCAGGTACTTAATGTACAAAGGATATAATGTGCATGTTGTTTAATTAGGAAGATGTTCTGTTTGATAGGTCAAGGTTGGTGTATATAAAGAAGAGAAAATTTGAGTTGATGCGGAGTGTTGTTTAGCCCCAGGTAAACCCTGATCAAGCAGAACTACCATCACATGCATTCTAGCAGTGATCAGACTTTATTTGTACATGATTCAGTGAGGTTTTTTTTTTGTTTTTTTTTTATGGAGACATTGGTTTCAGATTCACTCTCAGTGTGTGTGGTACCATGGGCAAGTGTCTTCTGCTGTAATACCCAAACAAACCAAAGCCTTGTGAGTGGATCTGGTAGATGGAAACTGAAAGAAATCCATCATAAGTGTGTATATGTGCATTTATGTTTGTGTCTCTTTGTTTTGACATTGCATGAGAGTTGTGAGCAAGTGTCACTGTCATACAAGGAACATCATTCATTTCCAACATTCTTTGTAAACATGTCTAGCCATGGAAAAACCTTTCCTTGCTTGGAAACAAGTAAGGGTTGGTGATAGGAAGGGTATCTGGCTGTAGAAGATCTGCATGAATAAACTCCATCAGACCCGTACATGTATGAAAAACTGGACATCAAAACGAGGATGATGATAATGATGATGTCACTAGGGTTTGATTTGAGGAAATCTTGGCTACTATTTCTAACCAGCCGAGTGACCATGCAGAGGATCCTTGGCTTGTTTATGACGTAAGTAGAGAGGTTTTGTAATGAAAGTCAGATCTTAGTTACATTGAGTGCAACTGTATGAAAGGATGTTAGTTTGGATCCATGCCAGATTGCTGCTCCTCGGGCACTGTGAATTACTGAATCAAGAATAGTAACAGGCAGCGAGAGAGAGAGAGAGAGAGAGAGAGAGAGATGTTAGTAGATCACATCCTGTGAAGAGTACTACATTACATCTGAGGCTTAGTATGAGTGCTGGCTCTAATAAAGTTGTTTTTGCTACTACTGTTGTATGGCTTTAGGTCACCCCTCAATGAATATATCCCACAAGCTAGAAAGCTCTGAAAAAGTGGCTTTATGACTACATATGAAGCAGGTGAAGGTGCGGTTATGTGGTTAAGAAGCTTGCTTGCCAACCATGTGGTCTTGGGTTCAGTCCTACTGAGCACCACCTTTGACCAGTGCCTTCTACTGCAGTGTCAGGCCAACTAAACCTTGTGAGTGGATTTGGTAGATGGTAAATGAAAGAAGTCTGTGTGTGTGGGGGGGGGGGGGCTGAGTGGTTAGGGTGTTCGGCTCACGAGCGTAAGGTCATGAGTTCAACACTGGGCAGTATGTTGTGTCCTTGAGTATGACCCTTTATTTCATGTTGCTTTTAGTCTATTGAGCTGGCAAAAATGGATGGTACTTGTATTTCAAAGGGCCAGCCAGCCATGTCACATTCTGTGTTGTGCTGAATCTCCCCGAGAACCACGTTAAGGGTATGCATGTCTGTGGAGTGTTCAGCCACTTGCATATTAATTTCACGAGCAGGCTGTTCCATCAATCAGATCAACTGGAACATTCATCGTAACTGACAGTGACAGTTATGTGTGTGTGTATGTACCTTTGTATGTACATGTGACGGTTGTAAATGAGCAGCATTTTCATATAGGTGGGGGTTTTTGTTTCCAGTTTCCCTTGAAAAACCCGTTTAGAAATGGGGAAAATATCAGTTTGCTTGGAAAAAGCTGAAGGTTGGTAACGGTTAAAAGAAGAGCATCTGGCCATAGAAATCCATCTGCTCCATCAAATTCTGCCTAACCCACACAAGCATTGAAAGGCTGGATGTTAAATGATGATGATAAAAATATGATTTGAAGGAAATTTAGCTGCTATTTGTAGCCAATGTGGAAACGCCTATGCAGTCACTGCATAGACTTTTCTACATTGGCTTAAGGTCGAATAAAGAACTGCAGCATGATATATTTTACTACTTGCAAGCAACAGTGAAGTGCTTTTAGAATTTATTCAGTGTCTTCTGTAGGACTTGTTATCAGCGTTAGATTGCAGATAGGTTACAGAAACCAAAGATAGATGAGACACATTAGTTTGGTGAACTCTGTGTGTGTGTGTGTATGTGTGTGTGTGTTGTATATGGAGGGAGTTGGAGGTCAGTGACAGGGTCATGCAGCTGCCATAGGCTGTGGAGGTGGGGCTGGCGAAGGGACAGATGACTACTGCAGACATACTTTGCTTGCACAGCTATAGCTAACAAATTTCTTAAGAACAACCAGAAAGCTTCTGAATAGCTGACTGACTTGCTAGAAGTGTTAGTCATGTAACCTTTAAATCACATGCTACTATCTTTAATAAAGAAGGACATATTGAACAATGTAGGCTATAACACACATTCACCCACCCCACACATGCACAGGTGTGATAGTCCTAGTCAGAATGTCTTTGATCATGTCAGCTCAATTAGGGTTGACCTTGAGCTAAACAGCTACCAAACTTCTGGTTAGATGACATGCATGTCTGTCTGTATGTCTGTCATCATTTAGCGTCTGCTTTCCATGCTGGCATGGGTTAGATGGCTTGACAGCAACAGGTAAGCTGGAGAGCTGCACCGGGTTTCAATCTGATTTGGCATGGTTTCTACGGCTGAATGCCCTTCCTAATGCCGACCACTCCAAGGGTGCAGTGGGTGCTTTCTACATGCTATCAGCACGGGTACCAGTTACATGACACCAGCATTGGATACAACTATGATTCCACTTGATTTGATGTCTTCTTGAGCATGACCTATCATTAAAGGTCTCAGTAACTTTTCACCTCCGTGAGGCCCTACATTTGAAGGGTGCTTTGTATGTACCACCGGCACAGGTGTTTATTACATGACATTGGCTTCACTTGGCTTGACGTGTCTTATATCTTCCGGTCATTCAAAATGTGACCGCGTGTGTACCGTTGGTGATTTTTTTTCCTCCGTCTTCCCTTCTTTGGATCTTTCCTTTTCCTATGTTTCTGACGAAGAGCTCCGCTTGAAACGTTAAACCCCTCCTTCTTTCCTTCTTTCCTGAGCGTCCAATAATACTATATTTGTTCCACGTCTTTGCATTGTTGTTTTCTCTTTATTTTTTCATGTTTGGATTAACTATATATATATATATATATATATATATGAGACCCTTTTATGTTATGTAAAAGGGAAGATATAAATGAGGTTTCCCCCCCCCAATACATCATCATCATCATCATCGTTTAACGTCCGTTTTCCATGCTAGCATGGGTTGGATGGTTCGACCGGGGTTCTGGGAAGCCAGAAGGCTGCACCAGGCTCCAGTCTAATCTGGCAATGTTTCTACAGCTGGATGCCCTTCCTAACGCCAACCACTCCGTGAGTGTAGTGGGTGCTTTTTACGTGCCACCTGCACAGGTGCCAGGCGAGGCTGGCAACGGCCACGGTCGGATTGGTGTATTTTATGTGCCACCGGCACGGAAGCCAGTCGAGGCGGTGCTGGCATCGGCCACGAGTCTGATAGTGCTTTTTACGTACCACCAGACCAGGGATCCTGGCTGGTTCAATTCGATTTCGATTTCGCTTGCCCCAACATGTCTTCACAAGCAAAGGGGGTTGGCATGGGTGCCTGTCGTACGGTCGGATTGGAGTATTTTACGTGCCACCGGCACGGAAGCCAGTCGAGGCGGTGCTGGCATCGGCCACGAGTCGGATAGTGCTTTTTACGTACCACCAGACCAGGGATCCTGGCTGGTTCAATTCGATTTCGATTTCGCTTGCCCCAACATGTCTTCACAAGCAAAGGGGGTTGGCATGGGTGCCTGTCGTACGGTCGGATTGGAGTATTTTACGTGCCACGGCCACGAGTCGGATAGTGCTTTTTACGTACCACCAGACCAGGGATCCTGGCTGGTTCAATTCGGAGGTTCTTTATATGTTGATTCACATCATAATATTCACTGAGACAACAATAGTTAGTATGGGTTCAATCTATGCTCTGTCTTTATTTCCTGCACTGTTTGTTTCGGGCTCAAAGGCTGTTACTGTTTAGCTCGAGATTAGCACTGACTGAACACATCTATGATCAAAAGACATTCCACTCTAACCATCACCTCTTATTTTCAGACAAGATGCCTTGAGAACCCCATAATCTAATACATTTATTTTTTTTTTCATATAGAGATTTTTAGGACTTAAGGATGAGATTTAGCTGTTATTTCTAGCTTGTGTTTCGACCATGTTGGAGCTTGCTCTTTAGCTTGCTTGCTCGTGCTTAGTACACAGAGGAAGAATTAGGACAGGAAGTGAGGCATAGTTTGATGGCGACGGGTATTTATGCCAGAACGTAATAGGAGGTTTGCTAAAGTAGTATTTTATGATGGCAAAGAGGGAAGATGGGAACAGAGCTTGATGGTTGCCTTAGAAATGGAGAAAGAATATGATTTTGGTGTGCTTATAATACAGATAACATTTTCTACGATACTATATTATATTTCTCTGTCATTGACACAAGTGCAACAGACTAAATGGTGAATATGCTTTTTAGTGTACTCTGGGTATTTGTAGTCGCTGACTGTTTTGAGCTAAAGTGCTTTTTTTTTTTCTTTCTCGTAATGTAACATGCAACAAGGAGGAAGTGGTTTTAAGGAGAGGTGGCCATTCAAAATACTTGGCTTACGTAGGCTGAATGAATGGTGTGGTTCCATTGTTATGGGAATCAGTAATATGAACAGGATTAAAACCTGCATCCTGTGGGTGGGTATAGAGTACTTGGTTTATTATTATTTATAGATGCAGGAGTGGCTGTGTGGTAAATAGCTTGCTTACCAACCACATTGTTCCGGGTTCAGTCCCACTGCGTGGCACCTTGGGCAAGTGTTTTCTACTATAGTTTTGGGCTGACCAAAGCCTTGTGAGTGGATTTGGTAGACGGAAACTGAAAGAAGCCTGTCGTATTATATATATATATATATATATATATATATATATATATATATATATATATATATTATATATATATCTTTCCATGATGACATGCAAGGCACCATACAGCACAACGGTTCAACATCAGCCGCCTTCCAAATAAAAAACGGGGTAAGCAAGGCTGTGTCCTCGCTCCTACATTGTTTGGCATCTTCTTCTCACTCTTGCTGTCACATGCCTTTCAGACATCAGATGATGGAGTGTTTCTGCACAGTAGAAGTGACGGGAAACTGTTCAATCTCTCGCGCCTGCGTGCCAAGACCAAAATCAGAAACGTCCTGATCAAGGAGATGTTATTTGCTGATGATGCCGCTCTGGTAACACACACAGAAGAAGCCCTCCAAAGGTTCATTAACTGTTTTGAGCAAGCATGTAACGACTTTGGCTTAGCTATCAGCCTTAAGAAGACCAACATCATGGGCCAGGCTACATCGGACATCTCAAACATACATATTGGAGACCACAGATTACAAGAGGTGAAGAAGTTTACCTATCTGGGCTCTACTGTCACCTACAACCTATCCCTTGACGCTGAGCTCAATATACGCATTGGCAAGGCAGCTGCTGCGATGGCCCAACTCTCCAAACGGGCTTGGGACAACAATAAGCTGACCAAGACCACAAAAATGAAGATCTACCAGGCATGTGTACTCAGCACTCTACTGTATGGAAGCGAGACCTGGACGCTATACACACGCCAAGAGCGTCGCCTAAACATCTTTCACCTGCGCTGCCTCCGAAAAATCCTCCACATCAAATGGCAGAATCATATCCCCAACAAAGATGTCCTCAGGCAAGCAGGAATACCAAGCATGTTTGCACTCCTCACACAAAGACGTATGAGATGGCTTGGGCATGTTAGCCGTATGAAAGATGGCAGAATCCCCAAGGACATACTCTACGGAGAGCTTGCTAGGGGTACTAGGTCTGTGGGTAGACCGATCTTACGTTACAAGGATGTTTGCAAAAGGGATATGAAGGCCTGCAACATCAACATTAGCGGTTGGGAGGCAGTCGCCGGCAACCGTGGAGAATGGCGACGTACAGTAAAAGAGGGTATACAGAGGAGTGACAGAAAGAGAGAGGAGAAATGGAAAGAAAGGAAGAGACATAAACAAGAGACCATGGCACTACACCAGCCAGGAACAGTCTTCGCTACATTTGCAGTACCTGCCAGAGGGAGTGTTTGTCCAGGATAGGACTACACAGCCACAGCAAGAAATGTAACAGGAAATAAAATATAACAGCCAGACTAGACCTAGAAAAAAAAAAAAAAAAAAAAATGCGCAACTCCATTGTCTCCCGAGACAGAAAGGATGCCAAACCAAACTATATATGTGGTGTGTGTGTGTGTGTGTGTGTATGTGTATGTTTGTGTTTGTCTCCCAACATCGCTTGACAACCGATACTGATGTGTTTACGTCCCCGTAAATTAGTGGTTTGTCAAAAGGCACCAATAGAATAGGTACTAGGCTAACATAGTCCTGGTGTCGATTTCTTTGACTAAAGGCAGTGCTCCATCATGGCCACAGTCAAATGACTGAAACAAGTAAAAGAGTATTATTATTATTATTATTATTGGGAAGGTGGCAGAAGTGGTAGCATGCTGGGCAAAATACTTAGCAGCATTTTGTCTATCTTTGTGGTCTGAGTTCAAATTCAGCCATGGTTGACTTTACCTTTCATCCTTCTGGGGTTGATGAAATAAAGTACCAGTTGTGCTCTGGGGTCAACGTCATTGATTAACCCCCTCCCCCAAATTTCAGATCTTGCGCTCATAGTAGAAATGATTATTATTCTTGGCACCTGGAATATCATCTGGTGCTCACCACCTTCTACAAGTCAATCAGTGCATGTGGTGGAAGTTTTATGTGAGCAATATATAGAGATTGAGTGATGACATTCTTGGGGGAACTTAATGCATCAGTGAGGGCAAAGCTACCTGGTCTGTTTTAGAGGAGTTCTGGACTGGGAACTACTCTTTTACTTGTTTCAGTCATTTGACTGTGGCCATGCTGGAGCACTGCCTTTAGTCGAGCAAATCGACCCCAGGACTTATTCTTTGTAAGCATAGTACTTATTTTATCAGTTCCTTTGCTGAACCACTAAGTTATGGGGTACATAAACACACCAGCATCGGTTGTCAAGTGATGTTGGGGGGACAAAACACAGACACACACACACACATACACACATTTATACACACACACACACACACACATACATACATATATACGGCGGGCTTCTTTCTGTTTCCGTCTACCAAATCCACTCACAAGGCTTTGGTCAGCCCGAGGCTATAGTAGAAGTACTTGCTCAAGGTGCCATGCAGTGGGACTGAACCCGGAACCATGTGGTTGGTAAGCAAGCTACTTACCACACAGTCACTCCTATGCCTATGAACAATTTGGCAGAATCTTTAGTGCCAAGCAAAATGCCTTGTATTCCTTCAGGTTCTTTGTATTCTGAGCTTACATCCTACTGAGGCCACCTTTGCCTCTCACCCTTTTGAGTTCAATAAAATTAAATACCAGTCACATACTGGGGTTGATAGTATTCACTAAACCCCCTCTCCTCAAACCTGATGAACTCATGCCTAAATTAGAAACCATTAAGGTAGTGAGATGGCAAAATTGTTAGAATATCAGGAAAAGTGTATCAGAAATTGTGCTTTCTTTTGACGTTTTATGTTCTGAGCTAAAAATCCAGCTGAAGTCAACTTAGCCCCTCATCCACCCAAGGTTGATAAAATTGTCAATTATGATATCAACTAACTCCTTTTCCTTTAATATTACTGGTCTTGTGCCTGAATTAGAAACTGCTATTATTCAATCAATCCAGGCTTTGAAAAATTATGAAACCTTCAGTTTCTAGTTAATATTTTTCTCTATTATAGCAAGATCTGGACAGGTCCCTGTTTCTAGCCACTCCTCACAGTCTTTCAATATCTGACACACACACACACACAGAATTAGCCATCTTTGACGGTTTATGTCTTGGACACTGAAGAAATTGTTTGCAATAAGACTATAGTGGCCTTTCTATTTTACATCATCTCAATTTGCACCTTGGTCCCCCCCCTTCTCCTGGTCTTTTAGGTGTTATAACTTTATAACTGTTAGAAGCCCTTCCTAATTACCAGCAACTTTACAGCATTAGTTATACTCATTAAATAAGTATGAAATTGAAGTTTCATTGTCAAAGCTGGTTGTCCTCTTTTAAAAAGACATGGTGTTTACAAAGGTAACACATTTGGAAAAAGAAAAGACTTTTAAAAAAATGAGAGAGAGGCCTAAATGTGAACTTGTTTTGAAGTTGGCAGTTATAATTAGTATTGAGGTTCTTATCAGCCCACCAACTTTTGTAATAAACCTGTCAGTGCCTATTGTGAAGGAAATATGAGATAAACAGCACAACTTGTGTGTGTGTGTATATATATATATGCATGCATGCAGGAACAATGAAACTGATTAAGAATCAGCACACTTAACATGCACTGAATGACAAGGACTTAAGATCAGGTCTTGTGGGTGGGAGTGTAGTAGTAGTAGTAGTAGTAGTAGTGGTGGTGGTAGCAGTTGGGCATTAGAATACAGGTAATAGTGACCTGTCATGTATATTGTCTGTTATCATTGATTTATTGTCTACTTTCCCATGCTTGCTAGGGTTGGACAGAGATTACCAAGGCAGGTTTTCTATGGCAGGATGCCCTCCCTGCTGTCAACCTTCACCTCTTTTACTCTTTTACTTGTTTCAGTTATTTAATTGTGGTCATGCTGGAGCACCGTCTTTAGTCAAGCAAATCGACCCCAGGACTTATTCTTTGTAAGCCTAGTACTTATTCTATCGGTTCCTTTTGCTGAACTGCTAAGTTACGGGGGGGGGGGGGGTAAACACACCAGCATCGGTTGTCAAGCGATTTTGGGGGGTACACACACATACACATACTTATATACATACATATATATGATGGGCTTCTTTCAGTTTCCGTCTACCAAATCCACTCACAAGGCTGTGGTCAACCCGAGGCTATAGTAGAAGACACTTGCCCAAAGTGACACAGAGTGGGATTGAACCTAGAACCATGTGGTTCTTAAGCAAGCTACTTACCACACAGCCACTCTTGATTCTGCCAGCTTGTCACTTTAAATAATAACGATAATAAGAAACGCCCTGACGCAGTACCAGGCAGTGGTTCTCATGGGTTCTGATCTTAACTGATTGAAAGTGTTGTCATGTACATTCTTTTGTGTCTTCGTGTAAAAGATCTCTCTCTCTCACTCCCACACACACACACTTACTTTTATGGATGTCCATTAGTTATGTGTATGTATAAATTACACACACATGCAAATATATACTCAAACACGCATGATGTGCTTCCGTACAGTTTTTAGCTTGAAATTTTCATTCATGCGGTACTGGTCCATCTGAGGTTATAAGAAAACACTGCATGGCAACGCTCTGGGCATATTTCTTCACTTCACATCTATACTGGTAGCTCAGTCCTGACTCTACCTAGTGCTGTATATGATAAACTTGTCAACAAACGACCCTAGTCAGTGATGAAATTTCACAATTTGTTTAAAAAGAGAAAACTGATTAAAAAAATTTTTTTTTTTTTTTGTTATTTATCCTGAATATTTCATTACGTGCATTCCTACATTTAAAAGTTTCCAAGTTTTACTCCCTCTTTGTTTTGGTTTGTTTTTTTTTTCACTCCTATTTTTAATTGTTTTTTTTTTTAATATCTGCTTTTATGTAAATATTTGTGAGACAGAGTTCTGTGCAACGTGGGAAGTTTTTCCTTTTTATTTATTTATTTATCTATTTATTTCTTCCCCCACCTCCTTCCCCGGGTTTTGTCATATGTTGCTTTCCCTGTATGGTAAGTAAGTACTACTTTTTACTTCGCTGCTGGTTTTTTTAAAGCAAGCCAACACACAGCTCAGACGAATGTTTATCATGTGAGCCACAACAAAACTCTCAGCTGGCCAATTCCTTCCCTGCAACTTCACTCTTGTAAACTACTTCGTTGAGAGCTCATCATCGCCTGGGTTCCCTACTCTGGTTTGTTTGTTTTTGTTGGCCTTTATTATTATTATTATTATTTTCCCCTTACTTACTTACAAGGTAATCATGTAATTTTTTAATTTCCTTTTTTTTTTTTTCTTTCTTTCTAAATGTGTCTGATTGTTTAAAATTTCTCTAATATTCTTCTCTGTCCACTAATAGTAGCTTTTTTTTTTCTATAGTGACAGTTGTTTTGACTGTGTGTTTACGTTTTATTTAGTTGGTCGAAGTTACACGATGATACAAGGGCCAAAATTTCGAGCACTGATTATATATATGTATATATGTATATATATGTGTATATATATATGTGTATATATATATATGTGTATATATATATATATGTGTATATATATATATAATATGTATATATATATATATATGTATATATATATGTGTATATATATATATATATATGTGTATATGTATATATATATGTGATATATATATATATGTGTATATGTATATATATATATATATATATATACATATATATATATATATATATATATATATATTGATAGAAATTGTAAGACAACAAAAGAATGAAAGAGACCTCGATATTATGTAAATAGACGAATTTGTCTGTAAATGTAATGTAATATGTGACAATTATTCGGTAGCCATGATAAAACTCCGAGTTTCACCCCGAAATTCGGAGTTTTATCATAGCTACCGAATAATTGTCACATATTACATTTACATATATATATATATATTATATATATATATATAAGATCAGTGCTCGAAATTTTGGCCCTTGTAACTTCGACCAACTAAATAAAATATAGATATGTACTTATGTTTTGATTCCTATTTTCCTATTTTTACACACACACACACATACACACACACACATATATATATATATATATTATATATATATATATATATATATATAATATATATATATATATATATATATATATATGTGATATGTATGTAGGGCATGGCTGTTGGTAGATAAATTTATTTTATGCTTTATAAACATTTTTATTCTAATGTGAAAAATAAAAAAATTCCCATTACTGATAAGACACGTTAAATATCTAGGGTATCGCACATGTAAAAATGAAAAAAAAAACCCCGAAAAAAAACAAAACAAAGCCTTCAAACTCCTCAATACTTTATATCTTGAACTAATGTGTTTTTCTCTCTTTCTCTCTTTTCCTTTTGTTTGCTCCAGTTACACACGGCTGTATTATAGCAACAGTTACGTTATTTCATCCAGATGGTCGAGAAGCTAAACCTACGTATGTACACTATTTCTGTCTTTAGCATTTCAGATTATTTATCTTTTATTTCTGTTCCTCCTATTTCTTTCATATATATATACTTATTATATCCCTTGTTCCTTTGGGTTCTTTCACCGAGTTTCCCTTTATAACATTGATATTTTGTCTTTTTGAATAATAATAATAATAATAATATAATAATAATAATAGTTAGTTGATGTATGCAGTACTGTTTTTTCTTTTGTTTTTGTCAATATATGAAACAAAGAAGTTAGTTATCCCAATACACGGAGTAAACCTTTAATGTATGGATACTTCTTACACATGCACATATATACACACTCATATTAACACTAATATATATATTAGTTTTGCACCTAAAAAGTGCTTAGTTGTATAGGCATTTCGTCAGACTTATATATATATATATATATATATGTTGTGTCAAGTTGTATACATAAAAATTTAACATTAAAACTGAAGAATTTATTACTCATTGCTTTTAGTACAGCTTATGTTTATTAAATTTTTACAAAAAAAAAGGGGGTGATTGTGACTTCGAAGTTTTGGCTTGCTACCCTTCATCATGTGATAATATTTATGGTGGAAAAGCAAAAATCTTCATTTATCAACATATATAAACAGTTATAATCTTAAATAAATAGTGTTTTATTGAAAGGTACATGTAAGATATTAAAGGATATCTCATTGCGGAAAAAGTCATTTTAGCCAATTAAAACACACGCTTATACCATTACATTAACCTTTTCCTTAATATCATCATCATCATCATACTTTTGCAAAGTGTCAAAAAGAGAGAGAAAAAAAGATAATTTGTCGTTTGTCTGCAATTTGATCGCTAACACTATTTCACTGCATCCCAGAGATGCAGTGAAATCTGTGTCAGAAAGTAGGTCACAGGAGTGCAAGCAACAAAACTTTTTGGCACTCTATAATAGACAGAACTACGAAGCAGTAAATATATAGTAAATAGGACATATTTATTTTCCTTTATGTGTGTATGTTTTCTTAAATGCCTCAAATGATTCCTTCTTCAGGAGAACTGTTTCAGTTTCAATTCCCAGTTTAAACTTGTATACATTGCTGTGACATTGTCTTTTTTTTTTCTTTTAATCTTGTGGGGATAACAGTGCCCTCATGACACATTACAGGGTCTTCAAAACTGGTGGAAGGTGGGGTGATTGAGGGAGGTATCCTTAGAACCAGAAACACGTCCTGAATGCTTGCAACAGGGTGGATTCTGTTCAAAAGCACTCTAGGTGTCAGGCAGGGTGTTGTTGTTAAAGTGGGCAACCAGTTAAGTTACTATCTGAGTGATGGTCGTGGTGGGATTTAACCTTAGAATGCAAAAGAACCAGACTGAATACTGCGAGGTGTCTGGTCTGCCATTTTTTTCAGTTCTGCCAATCTGCTGCCATGGGTTGGTACTTTATTGTTGACACACATCCCACCCCACCTGTTGGTGGAAAAGGCGAAAAAGTGAAGTTGAAGTGTGGGATTTGAACTCAGAGATCAGAAAGTTGGAACAAATTACTGCAAGGCATTCAATCTGATATTCTTACTTTCCTGCCAATTGTCTGCTTTGGGTTGGCTCTTTTTATCATTTATCGACCCCTGAGAGGATGAGAACGAAGTCCTCAACAGGATTTGAACTTGGAGAGCACAGAAAGTTGGAACAGATACCGTAAGGCATCTGACTGGATATTCAGTTATTCTTAAATTTCTGTTAATTGTCTGCCTCGAGTAGGTTCTTTTCATCAGTACCCCCTGCCAAATGAAAAATGGAAACAAGGTTAGTCTCAGCAGGATTTGAACTCTGATTGCAGAGTGGGAACAAACATCACAAGGCATTCTGCTCAGTGACTTTAATGACTATACCAGTTTGCTGCTTTGTTTAAAAAAACAAAAAAAAAACCCAAAAAACAAAAACGAAAACACATCAAAGAATTAACTACTATGTTCTTTGTTCTTTGTTGTATTATTTATTCGAAAATAACTGTCCTTCCCCATTGCTCTTGAACTCATTTTATTGTTTGTGTTTCTATTCTGTATTTCACAATGTAATGGAATTAACAAACAAACAAACAAAAAAACTATTAAAGCTCATTTTAGAGTACAGACAATAAAAAGCTGACATAATAATAATAATAATAATAATAATAATAATAAATTTTTTGTTAATGCATAATTTGAACAGAATTTATAAAGAGAATGATTTTGAAGGATTTATTTCCTGAAATGTCACTAAACTATTTTAAGATATCTAATTCAAATATCCAGATGGCTTACAAAATATATTTCAGTGAGGCTGTTTGTCGTTATCATTTCTTAGCCAATAACTTCAGTTCATTTTTTTATATTTATTTATTATTTTGACATGCATTTTATCTATCCTGGGAAGAGTTGGTAGGATATGTAAATATAGACCTAAGAGGTGTTGATTGTCGAGTCCCAGGTTAACTATGATCTATGATCAAAAGCGTTCCATCGATGACCTTCACTCCTTATCTCAAGCGTTGCTTACCTAAAATTACAGTACCTTGTATCCCTTTCTTTTTTGAGGTATGAGGGCATTATTTGAGGAATATTTGGCTGTTATTTCTAGCAGGTCAGTTAACCACATAAAGGCTCTCTTGCTGAGACATGTTTACAGCTGGTGTTTTTATTTAACCAGCCATCCTGGCACCATTTACGTGGTCCTAGAAAGAAGTTGGTATACTTAATCTCTAAGTTATCTTGGTGAAAACAGATAAACCTGTTTTTGTACAGTGACAAACTGTCTGGAAATGATTTTGAAATTAGAACTTTCTCTGACATAAAATTCATATTAATTATTCAATTACTGCTGTATTTTAATTAAGACAAGAAAAACGATTAACATGTCTAAGGGTCATCTTTTAAAACTTGATAAAGTCTTTTATTTATTTTATAATCTTAAACCAGTTTAAGTGTTTATATTCTGTTCTAACAGAGAATGGGTGACTGACAAGGTTTTGAGTGAATTGGAGAAAAATGTGTTGCAGTTTTCTTCCAACTCTCTATAAACCGAGTTCAAATTCTTCTGAAGTCAACTTTGCCTTTCATCCGTTCAGAGTTGATCAAATAAGTAGCAGTTAAGCACTGGGGTTGATGTAATCAACTTGTCCTCTATCCCTAAATTCCAGGCCTTGTTCCTTTACTAGAAAGGATTATTATTATTATTATTAAGGCGGCGAGCTGGCAGAATTGTTAGCATGCCAGCTGAAATGCTTAGTGGTATTTCATCCATCTTTGTTCTGAGTTCAAATTACGCCAAGGTCGACTTTGCCTTTCATCTTTTCAGGATTGATAACTTAAGTGCCAGTGAAACACTGAGTTCAAGTTCTGCCAAGGTCGACTTTGCCTTTCTTATTTTCGGGGATGATGAAATAAAGTACCAATTTAGCCCTGGGGTTGAGGCAACTGACCAATTTCAGGCCTTGTGTCTGTAGTAAAAAGGATTATTATTATTGACAGTGGGGAGCTGGCAGAATTGCTAGCTATTTACTGGAGTTAAATAACTTGCTGAAGACATTAAGGCTATAAAGCAGTTTTCCCCTAAGTACTTTGCCAAAATATTCAAATACAATAGTTAAAATATAAGGGAGCAAAAAGACTATATTATATCATAAACGATGTTGTCAAATTTTGGCACAGGGCTAGCAATTTTGGGTGTGGTGGGTAAAGTCGATTACGTTGACCCCCAGTGCTCCACTGCTACTAATTTTATTGACCATTAAAAGATGAAAGGCAATGTCAACCATGGAATTTGAACTCAGAATATAAAGAGAGACAGAATGCTGCTACGCATTTTGTCCAGTGTGTTGACGATTCTGCCAGCTTGCCAAATAATAATAATAATAATCCTTTCTACTAAAAGCACAAGTCCTGGAATTTGGTGGGAGGGGACTAGTCGATTACATCAACCCCTGTGTTTCACTGGTATTTGATTTATTGACCCTGAAAGGATGAAAGGCAAAGTTGACCTTGGCCAAATTTGAATTCATAATCCTTTCTATTAAAGACACAAAGTCTGAAATTTGGGATGGGGGACTAGTCGATTACATCAATCCCAGAATTTCACTGGTACTTAATTTATCGACCCCGAAAGGATGAAAAGCAAAGTTGATCTTGGCAGAATTTGAACTCAGAACGTAAAGGCAGATGGAATGCTGCTAAGCATTTTGT
This sequence comes from Octopus sinensis, assembly GCF_006345805.1. Lineage (NCBI taxonomy): Eukaryota > Metazoa > Mollusca > Cephalopoda > Octopoda > Octopodidae > Octopus > Octopus sinensis. Next base: position 56,027,727 of record NC_043012.1, on the reverse strand, counting down.
CTGGTGTACTAACGATTCTGCCTGCTTGCCAAATAATAATAATTCTTTCTATTATGAGCACATAGCTTAGAATTTTGGGGGATTGGGCTAGTTGATTATATTGACCCCGGTATTCAACTGGTACTTATTCTATCAGCCCCAGAAGGAACAGTTTTTCAGAACCTGTTTTCATAATATTTAAATATTAAAATTTTTTTTTATTTTATAGATATTCCAATACTATTTTGAATAATCCTTCAATCACGGCCCCTTCGGCTCCTGGTATTACTATAGAGTCTCAAGAATTTTACCAACTGGCTCAATATCTTCAGGTTATTGGAAATTTTTGTATTTTTTTTGTTTTTGTAAAGCAATATTTTTTCTTTTATCTTGTTTTTTCCAAATTATGTTTACCTTGCCTTCTCTTGCTCTGACCCCATGATTTTTCTTTCTCCTATCCTGACTTCCGCTGGCATCCTGATTTCTTCTCTCACTTTTATCTTCACCCTTTCAATCCTCTCCCAACCTACACCCTTTCATCATTCTCCCAGCTTTTATCCTTTTCTAACCCCTGACCCCTTCTTTGGTCTGAAGTTAACAAGTCCTATAATAACCTTTATAATATATTTACAGGAAGCCCTCCTTAGGGAGCAGATGCTGGAACGGAAGCTTTCCACTCTGCAAACCCTTGTACAGCACACTCAAAAAGCTTCAGAAAATGGCTGGCAGGTAAGATCCACTCTGTGTGTGTGTGTTTCTTTTAAAACTTTTAAGATTTTATTTTATAGTTTTCATGTATGACTGTGGTAAGATGCTTGCTTCCCAACTATTTGGTTCAGAGTTCAGTCCCAGTTTGTGGCACCTTGAGCAAGTGTTTTCTACTATAGCTCAGGCTGACCAAAGCTTTGTGAGTGGGTTTGGTTGACAGAAATTGAAAGAAGCCCGTTGTATGTGTGTGTAGTCAATTCAAATAAAGGCAAAAAAAAAAAAAAAACTGAGAACATGCACAAGAATTGCATTATCTTCACACACACACACACACACACATATATATGTGTGTGTGTCTCTCTCTCTCTCTCTCTCTCTCTCTCTCTCTCTCTCTCTGTCTTTGTGTCTGTGTTTGTTCCCCACCATTGCTTGACAACTGGTGTTGTGTTTACTCCCACGTAACTTAGCAGTTCAACAAAACAAACCAATAGAATTAATAGCAGGCTTTAAAAAAAAAAAAATAAGTACTGAAGTTGAGTCATTTGACTAAAAATTCTTCAGGGCATTACCCCAGCATGTCTGCAGTTTTAATGAATGAAATGAGTAAAAGACAAATGTATGATTGAAAATAAGGAGTGGAGAAGCAAACAGTGAAAGCGCTAACATCTTTGTGTAATTACTTACAAATTTGTACCAAGAAGAGCGAAGAAAATGGGGCCCCATTGTTTGAATATATGTAAGTATAATTGTATGACTGTTGTTGTTTAGACCCAGATTGAGCTGACATATGATCAGAAGGCATTCCACCTGTGACCATCCCATCTTGTTTTCTGGAATAGTGTACCCGGGGACCAAATTATCCAACGTGTCCTTCCTTTTTGAAAATGGTTATGTGTAACTTGAGTGATATTTGGCTTGTTAAGAGGAGTATCTAGTGTTTCAGACAGCCCCTTTTCCAGGCCCTTTTGGTGACCTAACAATTTCATTGTATTCTTTCTGTCATTTTTTCGAAATAATATTAATTTTACTAAAGCAGACCACCATCAGTCTCCTTGGATCTGTTTTATCTGGTATTTGGCTGCTGCCTTTAGCAGATTGAGCATCCACATAGAAGATCCATCTTCAGCTTGCTCATGTATATATATATATATTCATAAGCAAGCTGAAGATGGATCTTTTTTCTCTCCTTGTTTTTTCTGTGTCCCTTTCTGTAGAAGAGCGTAGGCTTGAAACGTAAAAGACTTTTTCTATTCCTGAGCATTATACTAATACATCTGTTTGTTTTGTATACCACCTGTCTTCATCTTTTATTTTTGTTTCCGTAAACTCTCCCTATATATATATATATATATATATATATATATATATATATATAAACAAGTTGACCAAAGCCTTGGGAATGAAATTAGGTAGACAGAAATTGTGTGCCAGTCTGATGAAGAAACTGTAGTCAGCCCATGGATTCTGTTAAGGGTATATATGTTTTTGATATACTCAGCCACTTGCACTATAGTTGCGTAGAGAGTTTGCTTGATCAGATACATGGAATAGGTATTGCCAGAATGAGTACAGGATGCATTTACTTAGTATTTTTACATGATATATTCATCATCATCATCAAGACTGTTTGATGTCCATTTTTCTGTGCTGGCATGGGTTGGATGATTCAACAGGAACCAACAAGCTAGAGGACTATGTTGAGCTCCAGCATCTGCTTTGGCATGGGTTCTACAACTGAATGCTCTTCCTAATGCCAACCACTTGACAGTGTATACAGAGTGTTTTTGTTTTTTATAATATGGCACCAACACTTGTGAGGTCACCAAGACAAGGCTCCTTAACTGAATGGGGTATAGTATTGAAAGAAGTGAAAATATGAAGAACAAAAATGGAGTCTTGTTGAAGAGGTGATTACATGGCTTCCCAAGGTAGAGAGAGGTACAAGGGGTATATGGGAAAGAACAGAAAAGGTGGGGAGGTAGGTCAGTGTGCTAGAGTGTGAAAAGTGTATGTATATCTGTGTGATTATGTATGCATGCAGGGTTGGTCAGAATTCACCTGACAGTAAATCAAAACCCATTTAATTCCAGGATTTATTTATGTTTAACAACTGGATGAGACTAATAAACAGACAAATGTTGAAAAAAAAAGGGGGGTGGGTGATTTTTAACTTGCAGTATTCAGTTATTAAACATTCATAATGGGAATAAATAAAAATTGAATGTTAAGTATTTATGGAATTTTGATTTACTGTCAGGTGACTTTTGGCCAACCCTGTATGTATATCATTTTTTTTTCTTTTTGTTTCTAATATGTATATTTTTTTTATTATTTCAGGCTCTAATTGATGAAGATCGGTTACTATCGCGGTTAGAGGTTTTGGAAAGTCAGTTAGTTATTTATTCAAAGGTAAGTATTTTTCCCCTCCTGGCATTATTGTAAATGGTGATTGTCTTTATTATTATTATTATTATTATTATTATTATTATTGTTATTTATTATGCCCCTTTTAAGCCTTTCATGTGAACATATTGCCAGTGAAATACATTGCTAATATCTTTCAGTTAAATTTGAAAATAATCAAGAATTTAGAGGGATTTAGTAAAGATAACTAACTTCATCATTAAACCAGTTTGGGGATCATAGCAAAGAATTCTTTCATAAAAATGTTATTTAAGTGTTCTTGGATGATATTTTGGAAGGGTTTAATTTAGATACAGACACTCTTAAACCTGTGAGATAGTCTGCATTGAATAAAAGTTTCCAAGAGTGGTCTCTGGCAGATTGGTATGAAAAGGGGCTTTAATGTTTATTATGTATCGTTTTGAGTAATATTTTATTTATACTAAATAATATTTCTTTGCAGAACCATGGTGAAGACACCTTACGCCAAGAACTAGTTGCTTTACAAGATGATAAACATCATTATGAGATCACAGCAAAGGTTTGATCCTTTACATTCTCTACTTCCACTTCTACCTTTCTTTTTTCCCCATATATAGTTGTCATTGTTCGATTCCCAGTCAGCTTTGGTTGAACAGATTTCTGACCAGGTGTTCCTATTTAGGAATCATCATCATCAACATCCTCTTCCTTTAAATTTCCATCTTCCATACTGGCATGGGCTGGACAGTTTGACTAGATGGTTTGGCTGGCAAGCCAGAGAGCAGCTCTGGGTTCTTGTTTGATTTGGTTTGGTTTCTACGGCTGGATGCCAACTCCTTTTACAGTGTGTGCTGGGTGCATTTGGCACCAGCACAAGTGCTTTCTATGTGGCACCAGCACGGGGCTCTTGCAGGCCAATCCTCTTTACCAGGGGATGCAGTCTTAACACTTCTGCAGTGGTGGATGAGGTCTTCTTGAGTACAGCAATGTGCCGGGTATCTCGCTCCTAAATACATTATTTAATGTGTTCTACATTTTTTAAGATGTTAGTGTGTGATTTAAGTAGGATTTTTTTGGCTGCACTTTTTCTGCAGCTCTTGTGGCCACCATTGTGCTACCCTTTCAACCACTGTGCTGTGGGTGACATTTGATCCATAGGCGTGCCATGACTTTTTAAAGCAAAGTCTAAAAATGCCAGGACATTTAGTAAACTTTGTTTTTGATGCACTACACCAGTGCATGTGTATTCCGTTGCAGCAAAGTGTGCACCTATCTATTTCAAATGTTTTATTGCTTATATTTTACATAATAAAATAAAAAAAAAAAAAACAGACTGTATTATCAACATTTCTAGTGCTTTATTCAATATGCTGTTGAGCATTAAAAGTTGCAAATTGCTGACCTAGACTCTCTCTAATTACTCCATTATATATCTCATCAGTCTGGTTGGTGAAGCGAACTTGTTGTAGAAGCCCCAAGATTTGCTTTGAATAAGACAAAAAATGGATCAGCAAAGAGTGCAGTTGTCCAAGTAGAGTTTATCTCCCTCGCAGCGAAGAGTGTAGGTTATCTTCGCTGAGTTCAGCTCTTTCATACATTTACATGTTGAAGCCAACTTCCTAAGAAACGTTGGCGTGCCGGGCGAAATGCTTAGCTGTAGTCCGTCTGTCTTTATGTTCTGTGTCTGTCCTTGTTTGTCTCCCTCTATGTTTAGCCCCTTGTGGGCAATAAAGAAATAAGAAACTTCCTATTCGATATATTTACATGATTACCAAGATCTCAGTGGTTCC